>NC_141859.1:5062321-5366785 GCF_024713525.1 Acromyrmex echinatior | reverse complement strand
AAAAGCAAAAATGCTAATTAAAAATGTATTTAACTTTATAAAATATTTTTTTGTAGACGTGTTTATTATGTTATACTTTTATCGAGTAATGTTATAAAACATCTTTCAGTTATATTTTCTATTTATTTTATCATTTTTGAGAAGCAATTTTGTCGTCACTCTCTTAAGCAATGTCCGTAACCAGACGAAGCGATGTACTTTTCCGGCCGTCTGTTCCATGGACGAGGAAAAGAACAAAGCTGTGGGTACCAAAAGCTTCGCTACGCAAAGCCCGAAGAAAACGTTATCTCTTCTCGCGTGCAACGTCGTTATAATTATGAAACTGCTGCAGTAAAACGCATATTCATATTCCAAGACGTTGTCTTTGTATGTTCTTCGCGAACTGTTTGTACATTCGTTTGTCAAGTCCGAAAGAACACTTTCGCAGGGCGAAATTATATAAAAGTATATAAAAAATTTTGTTTTAATTATAACTTTAGAATTACAAGAAGAATAACGAAAGTAAAAATGATTGGAAATAAAATGAAAAAAAGTATTGAACAAAAGATCGTGCGAAAGATAAAATAAAGGCATATTTGAAAGTGATGCGAACACTACACTGCATATGTTTTATACGTACATTGCAGTTCTGACTGCAACTGACTTTAATATCTCTCGCCCGCGACGATGAGAAAGAAATATTTAAAAGACTTGCGATGAAAATTTCGTTCTCTCTTCTCTACCTATCGCGTTATGATATCTAGCGTATACATAAAATATTACATATAAAAGATATTAAAAATCATTTTTTATTATTTTTTTTTTTTTACTTTTGATCTATTCTTTAACATTTTCTTATTTTAACGTTTATAAAACGAGTTATTTATATTCTAGTTTATCGTGATCTGACGTAAATCTGTAATTACATATCGATATAGTACATTCTCGTACACTTGTACATTGTATTATTCGCAGGTAGGCCAACCTGTTACAGCGTATATACATATATACGTAATCTCTGCGTAAGCACGAATGTGATCTAATTACATTAATCAACTGTCACCACATTGTAATCGATCGGCCTTCACGCGCGCGTAGCGTATAATTGTCCATTACCAGGTAACGAAGGTCTTGCGTTGCTATATAATGATCTTTACGTAGCAGGCTGCGATGAGCTTTTTAAATTAACTGTCTACTCGCATTATGCGCAAACTAGTTAACGTTCTGATTTCTGCTAGGAGAATAAAGCTGTAGTATAGTTATTCGACATGGAAACGTGAAAAGCGGAGTTAATTTAAAAAAAGTTTATAATATATATTTTTAAGATTTAATACTATATTAACAAAAAAAAAAGAAAAAACGGTAGGAATCGACATGCAAATATAATAGAATATTATTAATTATTAAACATCTTTATCTAATTATTATCTCATTTACAACAGTCGCAATTACAAAAGAAAATAACTAGTCGTATATTTTGGCAGTTTAACAGTAAAAATTTTTGCTGCATTTTTACTGATGTTAACACTGCTGATAATGGCTCCAATTGAAGTCAAAACGTACGATTAATTTATTCTTTTTTGTAATTGTACTTGATATGTCGTTTAACAATTAACAGTATTCTATTATATTTATCGCGCTGATTTCTAACGCCATTTATTGATTTGTTGTTTGAACTTTGGGTTCTTTTGTTGTGCTTATATTAATACTATACAATATATACATTTAATTTTTAATATTTCTCGCATACATTTCTCGTATAACAATAATGATATGATAGTATTGAACGAGATAAAAAGAGACGATAAAACGTGTAAATACAATTTTTAATTAATTTGAAGATTATTCTTATAAATACTCCGGAAACATATCAGCACAAGATCACAAGTACAAAATCATGAACCAACTCATTCCTCAAATTTGATAATGCTCGTGGAATGCCGTTTCTCCCTTTCCGGCGATTGACCATAAAAAGATCTCATCACTGGATGATCGAATCCGCGGCCGGGAGGTGACTAAATTTCCGAATTACGAGCGCCGACATACCCCGTCGGTCATTCCATCTTTCGTGAACACGCCAAGTTGGCCAAAAGTTCAATTGGAGCTAAACCGTTTCCGAAGTTGCAACCATTGAAAACCGCTCGCCAACTATTATTGGTCCAGGTCGCATAGTATAATTACTGTTCACCATCTATTCCGTTCCCTGTCCCCTCCATCAACAAACTCCACCATCGGCCAGTCATGGTCGTCTCTCGATCGAGCACGTGGAGCCGTCAAACTCAAATCTATCGATCAGCGAGCCATTAACTTCGGCCGACTTGAGAAGAAAATGGGAAGACGGCGGCGACCGCGAACCGACCCGGATAACTTCCGCGAAAACTTTCGCGGAATACGTGAGGTGGAATCGCGTGAAAAATCTTGCGGGCTATTTTCTTCAGAAGCGAACAAAAGGAGGGGAATCTGCCGAACTTCTTACGCGCGTATATGTCCGTTAAATATATACCGACATTCCATGGGGGAAACTTGTTCCTTGATATTGGCAGCCGATGATTTAATCGATTTTCCTTCTAGTATTAATCCTGAATCGCGGACAAGTTAAGTGATTTTATCGATGTTTACGCGCGATGTAATGAATTTAAAAGATATTTAACGCTACACCGTAACTTTCCACGAGAAGAACAAAAGGAAAAAGAAAAAAGAAGAGATAAAAGTTTGATATATTTTCTTAAGCAATCATTATATTTAAATGATTGCAGTATAATTATTTTTTTGAATGTACAAGAGAAATGGAAAGTAATGTCGTTCTTATGAATAAACGGAAACTACGGAAAAATAGATGCCATCAAAGTTTTACACGCCTATATTTTCGCGAACTATGTATATCGATCATTCAAACTTCGTATACGAGCAATCTATTCGGAAAGAAGGAAGAGAAACTTTGTATCAAATTTGAAGTTGTGATATATAATATGATGAATCATGAGAATTATAGTATATATTACGATTCTTTGTATAAAACGTACTTACAAAAAGATAGGTAAATAAGAAATGAATAAATAGATTAAATTCAAAAATAAGGATTTTAATAAACTAAAAAAGTTGTTGTTTCAAAAATTAAAATATTCAAATATTCTTATAGTCCGAAAGATAAAATTTCCATCACGCTATAATATTTTAGTTCTTTTTCTGATCAGAGAAATTTTTACGAATATTATAGAAAAAACGATTTTTAGCACGGCATATTTAATTTCATGGGAGTATGAGCTCTCGTTCACTACAAAGGCTCGTAATAAAAATGCACGGTACTCACAATTTAAGTAATAGTACCCGACGTGAAGTGGTCAATCATTGGAATCCACAATGAACAACTGTAAAATAGACCACTCAGACGGCTTTCATTTGCAATTGTAGCGTAACATTTAATTTTTAGCGTTTTCAATTTTTATTATTCTTTTTTTAAAGAAGGGGAATTAAAATTATCTTTTAGAAGGATGGAATTAGTTTAGCGTTTTGATATTAAACAGAAAGCTCCTTCCGCAAAAATTTTACAGCTTTCAGGTATGTTGAATACATTAAATTAATTACAATCTTTTCCACGTATAACTTCCAGTGTTTGCAACTAATCGACAAAGATATGCATTGTAGCTGCACTTTCATCGTTTGTGTGCAACGTAAAGCGACCAACACGCAGCGTGAATGCAGACGAATAGACCACATTGGACAATAGACCGCACTTTCTGAGATCGTTCTAGAATCCTTGAAGCGAACTCGCGATTCCCGACGGTTGGTGGAATTACTAATTCTGTAGACAAAAGGTAATTTATCGAAGCTTAGTCGTGAGTACGGAGCTATTACCTTTTCAGTTGGTCAGGTTGCAACTAAGCTCGCTTATCCCCTTACATTATGCCTAACCCAGTCTTATTAATTTACAAGAGACCTGACGAATGGTTATTTTTCTGACAGTAAAGAAAATGTCAAGGCGAGAGCGATTTAAAAAATATATTTATCTTTATAATATTGTCATTGACAAGCAACTGTAGTAAAAAAAGATTAATTAAAAATCAAATACGATATCTTGATTAAA
This sequence comes from Acromyrmex echinatior, assembly GCF_024713525.1. Classification (NCBI taxonomy): domain Eukaryota; kingdom Metazoa; phylum Arthropoda; class Insecta; order Hymenoptera; family Formicidae; genus Acromyrmex; species Acromyrmex echinatior. The sequence continues at coordinate 5,362,722 of NC_141859.1, read as the reverse complement.
ATTCCATAACATTATTTAATACGATAGCAAATATCTTTAACGATAGTATTTTATCGATTTATTTATTGATAAATCGGATGTTATGTGATTAAATATATTTATTTGCAAACAATATGTTTATAAAAACAGTATACTTATAAAAAAGTGTAAGTGATTAAAAATATTTTAGCTGTATAATATTAACTAAAAGTATATCAACGAAAAAAACTAATGTCAGTCAAAAAATTTTATTGTGAATACACTTTGAAACCAACTGCAGAAGATAAAATAACAACAAATTATTTAGCTTTTAATGACTTATGCAATGTAATTACCATATTTTGCTGCAGTTTTAGGTAAATAACTTTTAAATGAATAAGTGGATCCACATACACACACACACACACACACACACACAAATGAACTTTTGCACGAGTATTTATTAAAGTTTTAGTGGTATATATAAAAAATGATTTTGATTTAATTCATAATGCTATTTTTTATTAAATTTGCAAATAAGTATTACAAAACGTTACTTTATACAAGAATTAAATGAATATAAAAATTAAATAACTTTTAAAGCAATAAAAGAGAACTCAAAGAGTGCTCAAATTTTATATAAATACTGAGATATAATGTAACAATAATAGAATTTATAAAATTTTTATAATTTTGGTAACGCTGTGAATTGTGACACACATATATATATATATCATTAACGTTGATTGATATATCGTTTAAACTGTATCAAAAATATTACAAAAATGCATAGCAGGTCATCGTTTTTGCATGATTATTTTCAAGAAGAATTTTCTCTGCAAAATATTTTTAGCTTAGAAATTTTAAATCAAAGCCATAATGCTTATTTACTTATAACAGGAATACGAGATATATACTATTCACGCCGCTATATCTTTATCGACGGTATTTTGCCTTTCTTTTCTTCTTTAAAATTTTATCGATGAATATCGCGGATTTCAGCGTAACATCATTTTCACAAAATTCAATCTTATTATATTGCGTGCCAGAAACGAGGTCTCGTCAACCTCACCGCTTCGCTACTAATGGCGAAAAAATTGCGATACGCTTAGCGATGTAACGATATCATTATTGTTCACTTGCCTCGCGAAAAGATAATAAGATTTCGGCAACGGCATTTAATTCACGAAGATATTTCGGCTATGTGCGCCATCTCGTATTTTACAAGCTGCACACGTGCGGAGAAGTCTTGCGTATCGATTGGTGGAGGCGATAATTATTCCCGATGCGAAAATTATTACTGGTTATATCAGCTTGCGACGAACGTACGACGCGAAATTTCCTTCTCTTGCCGTGCAGTATTACCATCGTATGTTAAACTCTTAAGTGACTAATGTTATTTCCGATAGCAATATGTTACATTCGTATGTGTTTAGTTGTGCGCGATAAAGTAATAGTAGTGCTTTTTATATGTCACAGTTATTGTATTACGGTGCATATTATACATTTCTTTGATAGCATCTAGGAATTTTAAATATCAAGCTATTTCTCACTTTCTTTGTATTGTATATATAATAACTGAAGACGAAATTAATTTTTATTTAAAATAAAATTAAAATTGGAAAAATTCAGACTCCATTATTCGGAATTCTTGTGATTATCTGATAACACGAAGCTGGGGCATGAAAAAAAAAATTAGCTTATTTCAGCACTTGGACAACTGAGAATAGAGTCTCGTTAAGATAAGTCAGATACGATCTGCTTCCATAGCTGGTTAATGACCTGCTGTTTATGCAGGAAAAATGTGGCGGAAGGGTAACGGGTGACTGCATTGAAGCGGGGGATGTGAAGAAACGCATCGGGGAAAGAAAGGGTATAAGCGTCGAAACGCAAGGGTCGGACAAAGAACTGGAATAAAGGGTCGTTGTACTGCAACCGCAAATCGCTCTATTAAAAGTTGAAGATAGCGATGGCAGGTAGCCTTGGCGTGAACATGCGTGCATCGTCTCTATTTACTACTTCATAAAATCTTTACAATCGATAAGGGTTCTCGAACCAGATCCTCGAGCGCACCGCCTCTGCGAGCTACATTGATATTGAATCTCGCGTGTTTGCGGTCACGTCGACCGACCATTGCAGTCTCTACAAATAATAATTGCCGATAACTTTTTAACTCTCCTTTTTAACAACTCCATGCCGTCTTAGATTGCGATTTCCAATCGTCAGTAAAATAAATTATGCATGATGGCGAATCATATTGACGAACTGCAGATAAAAAATATCAGTTTCAGTGCGATATACAATATTTAATTCTTCAGTGATTCTTTCAAAAAAATGACACATGAACTGATGGGTCATAACACCTTTATATCTCTGAAAAATTTCCAACGAACTTTAATAACGCGCAGAAGGATTTAAAATGTGCACAATGAATCTGAAGTACTTATAATATGAAAGATAGCTTTTGAACTTCGTTTTAAAAATTCATCACAAAGTTCGCTCATATCGCGACCTAATTCAGTCGCAAATAAGAATTCTCTATCGATCGAAAAAAAAAAAAACATTTATTCTTTCTCATTTTTTCGTCGCTAAATTCCTCGGTTATCCGCGCGATCTTATTGCACCGCGGAATCAATTCATTAGCGCGATAATCGCAGAAAGCGAGGCTGTCTATTTGCGCGACGCTTCTTCGTCCGTCAAACTTATCGCGCTTCGGTGGCTCGCAGTTTCCGCCGGTGGGAACTGCGGTAAAAAGAGACGGAAAAAACGTACCGCCGTGCGGACGAGACGCAGGAAGGAAGGAAGGAGCAAACCGCATCGTGATAAAGCGCAGTGGTCGGGGCGGCGCTTCCTGCTGGAGTGCACGGGATAACGGGCGACTTACCGAATATGATTTATGCCCCAATATAACTGGGCAGCGATAAAATAAGGAGCCATCTTTACGTCCTCCGTTTCCGCGCTCCGCGCCACGTTTCTCGCCACCAAGCCCGACACCTCACCCACCAGTTTCCAGTCTTGAGTCGCTCGAATTGCGGATGCCCTTCCGGATATGTGCGACGCGTACCACACGCGAGGTATGAAAATTAATATCTTCGGAGGATGATCGACGAACTGCGGATAATACGTCGAAAGCGTGCCCAAGACTGAGACCATCGTTCAGGAGAGCTCGCTCTCTCTTCTCTATACAGAGATCAGTTACAATTTTGTCCATTTGAACGTCGGCTTCGCGACTTTCTTCCGTCTGGCTTCTCTTTCCCTATCTTTTGCTTTTCTAAGTACTTAGATTAGCTTCATCGTACTTTTGGCGATGTGTTCTACTCTGGGCTAATCGACTGAATGATTTTTAGGGCTGATTGTTCTAAAAACTTCCGACGATTTTTCTAACACGGTGAAGCCATGAAGCTGTAAAAGAGGCTCGATATTCCGTCATGAACGAATAGAGTCGCGAAGGGGCTTCTGAGAGGAAGGAATAAGACGAAGGACTTCATCGTCGCGACTGATTGGTCGATTTGTCAGTTGCGCCTTTCGCTCCCCTGCTTGTCTTCCTCCTTCTCCTTCTCTCTTTCTCATCCTCCGTCTATAGCCTTCCCATGAATCAGAGTTCTCAGACTCTTCTTGATGGTTAATTGAACCGGTCGAGCTGCTGATCCGACGAGCTCTACTCTCCGATTCTCCCTCTCGCGATTGATCTCGAGACAGTCGATCGACTAACTTTGGTGCAAGAACGAGATAAGATCGAATGGGCGAGTTTCTTTCGGCATGACACTTCCGGCATTTTCTTTCATTTTTTGCGGAGAAAGAAATATCGAGAAAGAAATATAAAAGCCAAGGCTACTTTATCATATAGGAGGGGACTCTATTATCCGCGATAATAGAGATTTATTTCCTAAGTATCTACATGATACTTTGAAAGCTCACAAATCATACAAAAATGTATTGATCTAAAATAGAAAAGTATTGATATTGTAATAAAAATTCTTTTTATGTTAAGTATGTATTCTTTTATTTTGTTGCCGCAAAATGAAGGAGCTACTGCATATACTATCTTTTTTGCCAACGTCACAATTAATTGCACACTTTCTGCGATCGCTAACTTTAAAGAAAATAATGCTGCGATCTGCGAATGTAGCAAAGCGCTGTGGGGAAAGAAACGCTCCGCATTCAAACTAGCGGCGTGCAAAATAAAAAGAAGTTAATAATATAAAGCGAATAAACGTATTCTCGGCACTTATTAATGAATAAAAGTGGTCCAGAAGCTGTTCGCGTTCTTCAAGATGTTCGAGAACACTCGACGCGAGGTGAAATATCGCGTGCAATAACGAATAAGGGAGAAACGCAGAAACGCGTCACAACCATGCCGGCACATTAACTTTTTAAACTACTTAATGATTCTCCTGTTATGGGGTATCTCCCCCTTATATCGGAATAAATTACGAAAAAAGAGCTTATCCGGCCGAGCGCAACGCGCCGAGGCAGCGGGGACACCCGGTACGAATTTAATAAAGTACGGCGGCGTGATAAATCCGTGCTCACTTAGTAATGCGCCGGTTCGCGGAAGGTGAAAAACAAAACTTAAGGAAGACACATCGTTGGAAAAATCCTAATGAATAGTAATGGCTGGGGACGGTCGGGCGGAGCGGGCGTCTACGCCCGCAGGGCAGTATCGCTCGGTGGGCTCTTTACGACTTTAGCCGCGAATAATGAGAGGAAAAACTGGCCGGACCGGTACCCTGGATGCGTTACCCTTTAAAGAAAACGTAATTGGCGAGATGAGCCTTTCGCCTCTTCTTCCCGCGACCCGCCACGACGTCGCTCGAATTCGCGAAATTATCGAGACTACACCTCGAACGCTTTTAATTACCGCCTTACGACGTGGCTAAGAGTGCGGCATCTCTTATCGTTGAATTTATGAGATGTCTAAATTTCGAGCGAGATCGTGGAATGCGATAAGAACTATTACTGGAGAAGAAGGAAAAGGATGAAATTCAACAATGGCCCAAATTTCGTATGGATTACCTTTTCCTTTTCATCTAAGAGGGTAATATATATGGCAGAATATACAGAAATTTTGGCGAGATGTGTTCAGTAGAGGAGAAGAAGAGGCAGATAAATGAAGGGGTAGGAAGAAGGATTAAGGGATTATCGTCGTCGGCAATCTGCGAAAAAATGCGCGTCCACCTATTCTTTATTAGGGAGAACATATATTACCTTGGCGGATAAAAGATGTGACTCTGTATATCTTTTTTTCTGATTCATTAATGTACGCCTCGTGCTCTGTATGCTTCCGTTTCCATACGTTACGTCCCGTTCGTGCAGAATATATGCGTGGTATGCAGTGTATGTAATCTACTTCCGAAATTTCTGAATATTCATAAACGGCATATGATATATGGGTAATCCATCTAGGTATCGCATAATATAAAATTTATATGATTGAAATATTAGTTGAGTTACATAATTGTGGCAAATGAAGATGATTGATTCGGTATGCACAGAGAAATTTGCTATGGGAATTTCCGAGAATTCTATGAAGAAGAAGAAGAAAATAAGGATTTTATCTTAAGTAATTTTCAGAACGAATACATAATTAAAGGCATCTTTAATAAGTTACATGAAATTCAATTATTTAATATTTATGAATAAGAAAATTTATTTATTGTACTTTGAAATTGTTTTTATAGCATTTGGTACACAATTGGAACATTTGTGTTAAATTTAACGTAATTCAAACGGTCCGCTCAAATTTTTATGTTAATAGATACGTTAGAAAATAATTCAAATATTATACAAAAAAAATAACATAGACTGTAACATTGGCACATTTTGTAAATTGTGCAAACATATTTTTTTCAGTAAAATTAATATTTATGCTGCATTAAATTAAAATATATTTTGTTCATGTATTTTTTTCTTACGTTTTAGTTAATATGATACAAAATTAAATTAAAATATGTTTTGTTCACATTTTTTTTTTTTCTTATGTTTTAGTAATAATTATTTTTATGTTATTTGTTCATTTACTCTAAAATTGTGTTATTTTGATACTAATATAAATTGAATATCAATTTAACAAAAATTATTTAAATAATATAATCGTACATTAAATTAGCACTTGGATTAAAAATTCAACACAAAATTTTGATAAAGATGGACCAGGATTTAACATAAATACAAAATATTTTTTACTGTGTATCGTCTTTTCACATTATTGTCTCTTACCGCAGCGAACGGAATTTAATACACCGTAATGAACGAGCTCTTTAGCCGAAGCGTTACGTTTGAATGTCGAATATCACTTTGGATAGATTTATTATTTTGTGCAAAATGTATGTGTTTATCAGGCAACTGTACGCAGTAACCACACAGTCAAATCAACGATTATGTGTCGCGAACTAGCACACAGCTCGCAGCTAGCGCAGCGCCAAATTTCCATTAAACAAGTTAACGTGGCAGGTAGCGAAGGTGTCACGCGAACGCGTAAACACGACGTTAATATCTCAGTTTAGAGTGTAATACTGTGACTCTATTACGGTGCGAATAGGCGAGAGCGCTCGGTGCGTTTGTAACGCCTGTGTAAACCGGTCGGTACCGTTTCTCCGTAATTCATACGTATTTGCGGCGGCCGACGATAAAGGGGACTACTTCGCGTTTTACAGCGTTTCGTCAGCTTTTATTAAAAGACGAACTCGCTTAGAAGTCCAACACTATAACTAGAAATAGAAATTGTGCCAAGTATATACCGTTCCTTCGGCTAAATATATTCAACCGAACATATACCATGGAATCTTTTGATCCAAAATTTCTTTTATTTCTGTAACATTTGTTAAAATTTCAGAGATATTCTCAAGTATTTGTGTATCAACTATCTTATTCCTATTAATGATGATTTTGTATTTTTCTATGGAAAAATAGTATTCATTACACAATTATCTTTGAAAATAGAAATTAACTTTCAAGATACCAATTAATTAATTCTAATTAAATCTATTTAACTAACTATTTTGTAAATAATTGCATAATGTTATCTATATGCCTGTTTTATCTAAAAAAAAGCAAGCAAATAAACAAAGATAAAAGATTGAAAAATAAAAATATCAATTTATATATACACTTTCGTAAGATTACAGCAATGAATATAGTTTTGACGTCAATATTTTATTTCTTGTTTCACATTTGCAAGTACAATGCTATAAAAAAGCATTCGCTTTATGGTTAATATTCAATATCCTGAAAGGAGAATTTCTTTCATATAATAGAGTCTCTTTCATATAGTACAGCGTTCGACAAAAATGTAAAAGTCTAAAGTTTAACAAAGTAAAGTGAAGACGTAATGGAAAGTCCAATAAAAAGTTTATAGTGGAAACGCGTTTCTCTTCGACGCTCTTTAGTCAAAGCATAAATTTAAGTTAATGAAGTACAACGATTATAAGTTAGTCGTAGACATTGCTCTCTCTCTTTCTCTCTCTTCTTCAGTTTCATCAAAAATTGAGGTAACAAAGTTGGCATCTCAATTAAGTACTTAACAGATACAGACAAAAACAGTCGATGCGATGCTATTTTCACGATGTTGTCCCGTATTATTATGAATACGTATAAAATATCTCCTAAAATTTATATTCTAAAAATACAATATAATTTTGTATAAATATAATCAATTAAATAGGGAATACTTAAAAGTATTATTTTTTGCTTTCTATTCTTAATTGTAAGAAAAAGTGGAGGTCTACTACTGCCAAACACCTTTCGCTTCGGATATAATTTTAAATTTATAAAAAAAAATGAATTAATTATGAGGAAACCTCTTTGCCCAGTCTGTAGAGGCAAATCTTTCGCTTGGACAGATTTCGGTTAACAGAGTGCAACGTAAAGAGCAAGTCAGCGCATTGAACGTGCAGTCTTGCAGGATTTAACATGCCGCTAACACTTGCCATGACAGTTCCGCACGGGGAGTGGCCCTAAAATCGATCGGCCGTTTCGATCGATCGATCGAAAACGAGCGAACGACACGTCGTACACGATGGCCAGGCTTGTACCTACCTATCGGCCGCGTGTAAACGCGCCGGTGTAAACGCGTCGATAAACACGTAAGTCCACATCGTTACGCGCGACCACGGCCTTCGACAAGCTATGTCCCTCACGTCTGGCAAACTCTCTGCCCCCGATTTTACGAAGACCTATGTTGCGTCATGCATCGAGTGCGCGGATTAGCATAGTCATGCACGCGCAGGCATACGTCGGTTCGCATATCCGTTGGTTCTAACCGATCAGCATTCAGCTGATTTGTGATCGAAAAATCGGTAATGCCCGGTATTGTTTGATAAGATTCATGTCCACGCATATCCGTGCACGCGTCACGGTAACATCGTTTTAAGATTCGTTAATACAATCGAGTTTGTGTATTTTAGATCGCGATAAAAATAATCGAATGTTGCATGCCTCACGATACGTATTTCGCGAGGTAACATCTCGGCGTTCACATCAGCTCTTATAGTTTTCCATTTGACGTATGCGTTACTTATCTTTAGTCATTACGCGAATCATGACCGTGTAATAAGGCGGCAATTGCGATGGATATAGTGATAAAAGTTTATTAGGAATTATCGCACGGAATAATATACTACTAGATTTACGAGCCCATTCATAACCGTAGCCATATGACGCTGTTTCAACAGCTGCCGCGATAAATGTTATAGCTGGGAGATAATTGCAATACAAACTCATAAAATTCGTCATACTAGTAATTTATCCTGTACTTATGTATTAGACTTCGCGCTTACGGATATGTGCAGCGATTTGTACGTATGGAGGAAAGATCCTAAATCAAATATGTGTTGTTAAAAAGATGCCGTATCAAACCAAGATACGAGAGTTTTCTCTCGACAGTAAAATAGAGATATATATACAGATCGACAAAGATCGATCTCAGCCTTCCGCTTAAATATTAACGCCATAAAGAACGTATCTCATTTTGCGCTCGCTTTTCTCGAAGCGCTATCATTTCGCAGCCGTAAACATGGCGCCTCGCAACTATTCGTCGCGCAGTTTCTCCTCCCGTTTACCTTCATTAACCGTATTCCTACAGTTTTCCACAGCCCGCGTAATGTTCAATAAAAATATTTAAGACTGAGCGGAGTACAAGGTGCTGATACAGTCCGCACGAGGTAACACGCTAACGTCTAATTGACTGTTCACCAGACGCGAAGAAATCATGAACATCCCGCTGCACATCGGCCGAAAGTAATGAGAGGATAAGTGGCTAGGCCGGTATCTCGGTCACGTACCGGTAGATTTCGAGGCCACGTACCGAGCGAAACGAGCTGCGAACTCGGGTCAGATGCGGGGTCGAAGTGTCCGGAATTTCCTGGCGGAATGAACAGCCACCCACCGTCGTCCGATCTCGACCGCTTTCGCGAGCACTTCACCACTTTCGACAGTGCGGATATCAGTGAATCACTTTCCTGTGCATCAACTCGATAACTAGCACGAGTCGATCGCTTCAGTATTTCGGCATTGAAGTAGAGTTGCACTTAAGTTGATCATTCCGAAGATGATGGTAGATCTATTACAGACATTCTATTCGAAGTGCGTACTTCAAGTGCGAACGGCATGCGTTTAATTTTATTTAATAGAAAAAAATATATTTTTTTAATGGCATCTCTTTATATTTTATATAATAACTTAGTTGAGAATTTATGTAAATTTAACGATTACATTCGTCAAGTGTTGTTCAATCGATTGTAGACTCAAAGTTATGAAATATTTATTATTTAAGATATTAGATATTTATAAAAATGTGCGGCGATACTGTATAATGGCTCGAAGGAAAACAGGGATGATCTTCTACAAAAATAGATTTAAAAAATTGGTTTTATTTAAAAAACTATTTGATTATAAAATTTAAAAAAAAGTATTGCAATGTATGTACGTACACATAATTATATAACTTCATCCGTATGGATTGTTCAGTACTAAAAATTTACACTGTTAGATATCAAAACAATAATGGTATAATCTAATCCTTTGAATTAAATAACATTGTGTTATTTTTAACTTCCATGTGTCAAAATATAAATCAATTCATTTCGGTGGTTAGTTTCGAAGTAAATATCATTCATATTAATATATACAATTAGTCAATAAGAAAATAAATTTGAGTCAAATTTGATACATTTTCTTGAGTTAAATTGTTTTATTTCGTTGTTTAGTCAAATTAATTAAAATAAGTATTGGATAAGAGTGACGGTTTATATAAATGATTAAAAAATAACTCAAATTGGATATAATTTAATGTTATGAATTTAATGTATATTACAATATACATAAATTATAGATTAATAGTAGAGCTACAATCGATTTGTGGAATAATTATTTTGATATAAAAACCTCGAAAAAGAGATCATTAGTAATCAACACGCTTAGAGAGTCACATATGCAAATAAAATGCCATGCTATTTTTTAACTTTGCATAATTCTAAATATATGCAGCCAAATAAAATGTTGAATAACAACACGCTCATATATATGTGCGTGCGTATGTGCGTGTATATATTCGTGTGATAATACGTTCATGTTTAAAAAAAAAAGGAAGTATGTATAATTAAATGCTAAAATGTACGTTAAAAATGTTTTAAAATTAAAAATAAAAATTAGTTATACATAATATAATACTATATATTTTGGCACATTGCATCATAGTGTGATGATCACGGCAAGCTACTGAACAAAAAAGTCTATAAATAATCACTAGAATTTGTCAATAACGAAGACATTAAGAAAGGTAACCTGATATATATAATACTGGCCATATAATTACCTTCTCTAACTTTTCCTGCTCATCGATATATCTAGATTGATATTTCGTTTGACATTTGTTAAAGTTTTTAGTTAAATTACACGAAATAATATGGATTAATATTATAATTAACCGATCGTATATTGTTCGATCTAGCATGAATTGCATAATGTGGCTTTGGTAATTGATGGCTGAGTGCTGTTGTGCAGCAAACAGATTTCCGACCCACCTCGCTCTCGTGGCACTTGCAAAATTGAACATGCGCGCAGATCGGAAACTACAGCGGTTTCTTCGTGTTGTCGATACGCGATATACATTCGCGCTTGTTTGTGAAATCGATGACTCGGCACTCACCGAATTGCCACTTACGTTTTCGCTCAGGAAACAACATAGAGTGTTCTAATTTCATTATACTAATTTGCTCTGCCGACATTACTCACGTTGCATTTAGGTAGGTGTAGGAATGAAACGTGTTTCCCTCACGAACGCGAAAAACGAAGGAACGCTTAATTCAGCGTCAAATCAGAAAAAAATGTGTCGGTAGCTACATATGTTCCATCTCCCAAAAATTCTGCAACGCGTTTCGACAAACTCGTTCGGCCGTACTTCGATTCTCAACGTACCAAATGCGCAAATTGCTTCTCCTCACGAATTTTTTCGTTCATACTGCGAAACACGCTTCGATTTCAGGACGATGAGTCAGCGCCGCGGAAAACGCCGCTCCTCTTTCGTTTCGGAAAACAAGTCGAGAGCTTAATTGTATTACTCCCGCGTAATAGACGGGCTGCTTTGTTTCGCTGAAAATAACAAGCTCAGAAAATTCTGAAAATCACGACCTCTTCCGCTTCCGGCAAGCAAGGGAATGCTGTTTTGGAACGACTGTGTGGATAATGAAACATTACAGTATAACCAGATCACTCCTTTATTATACAGTTTATTAGCCTCGTAAATGTCGTTTATTACGTACTGAGGATTTATTCTGCCAATCAGAATGGAGTGTAAAACAAAGGCAGAAGTACGTTTCAAACTGACTAGATGTATAAAATAAAGAGTTAAGATGTATATATATATAAGAGATACAATGATTAGACTGATATAAAACTTTCCGTGAGATTTTCTTATTATTACTTTTCCAATATTTATTGTGTTCAACTGATAAGTTTGCGGTGAGAGAGGAAACTTGAAATGTTAATGCCTTCATATTTTCAGTTGATGCAAATATGAATTAACATCTAACACTTTTATTTTTAATGTATTTATGGGTTTTCTTCAGCGTACAGATTACATTTCAAAAATGTAGGTCGCAGCATTCTTTTCTTCAACTTTGATTAAAGATATATAGCTTGTCGACACGATAAATTGAAACATTAAACAATACATACGAATAATATGATGATAAATACTTAACTATTGGATAGAATCGTAAGTTTGTTCGGTTTTTCTAGTAAAATTTAAATGCAATATGTAATTGGATTTATTTTTAATTATTTAAACGTACATTTTTTTGTTGTATCTTTACGACAATCTTCTGTCTTTCATAGAATCGAATTTCTGGTGATTAGCCGAGAATGTGGAGCATCTTCAAGATCCATTTCTTTTGAACTGAATTTGGTAGGCAAACCGTTTCTGCCACATGCGTTTGGTTACAGCATCCTTTCAATATACAGTACATATTTTTTTGAATTGGATTCTTCTCTTTATAAAAGTAAAAAAGCGTCATGCGCAAAAGCACGTTATTCTTTCCATTTTTAAAACTGCCAAAATCGCCAATTGTGCGTTATCATCTTTCAGAATATATATGACATTTCATATGGTTGACAATAATTAATGATTAGAAGAGCATTTGAATCTCATCTTCTGGCGAAACTGAACGAATTTATGATCACTCAGTATATTAAATTAAACATATTAAAAAAAGTAATTGCCTGAGTTTTAATTATTAGGGATATCTCATTTTTTTTAGTCTAAACAATGTAATACCTGCGTCATAGAAGATATTATAATTATAATTAACACTAAAAGCATGTGTTAATGTTGACTATAGAAGGTACTAATTATTCTGCATGAATAAGCGTAGGCTACAATGTGCCATTGTAAGCACTAACTTATCGGACACTCCTATCTTTTTATTTTTTATACTTTTAATTACATAGTGTTTGTAATTTATGACTTTGCATTACAATGCAAAAACACGGAATTACAATCCGAGCGACGAAAAGTATCCAGATGGTCACTCTCGTGAGCGATCAGGCACCACGTTCGCGCAATAATCGCCGTTCTAGAAATGAAAAAGGTTATAGCCAGGGCAATTCCTCGCGGCATTCTATTGCAGCAGGAAAATCGTCCATTTCCGCGTACACTTTCATCCGAGAACGATAGTACCTCGTATAATAGCAAGGGGGTGGCCGGGTAGTAGGAAAAGGCGCGAGTGAGAGAAAGCGAGGAACTGCTATAAGCAATGTTCCTAAAACGAATTGTCGTCATGATCACATTCATCTCGATATATACGCTTAGTGCTGATACCGGCGAGCGTCGACAATATGATTTCGACATTTCGACGCCTGACGATTTAGCTGACATTATCTGAGCGAATGAAGGTGATAATTTCAGAATGAGAATTAAATTCACTATCTGCAATATAAGAGAAAGAAATATCGAAGGAAATAATTTATTGGGTATTGGCGATCTGCCAACTTTTAATTAAGTTTATTACACCCATTTTTTAATAAAATGAAAAAATTATGAAAAAATTATAGATTTTTAATATTTAAAAGTAATACGAAAAGTTTGGCAGTGTTTTAGAATTTGGATAAAAAATTCTTTTAATAAGAAATAGATGTTGACATGTTTTTAAAAAACAATTGAGATAAAATAAAAAAAGTTTTATTGAGAGAGAGAGAGAGAGAGAGAGAGAGAGAAAGAAACTGTACCTAATACATTCTTAAAATGATTGTTATTAAGTCGTTTTTTGATGATCATATTTTTTATTTCCTATTTGTGTAATGGATTTTAATGGAAAAATAATTATATACACTGTCTTTGTCCATTTATATATGAGGAATCTAAACAAATTGATAGATTATATTCCCTATTACATGAAGTCAATGACAAAAAGAAATTGCAATTCCACATATATGTGTTTATTTATAATTAAACATTTAATCATTGTTCCGCAACAAAGGGAAAATACCTTTAAAATAGACAATAAAATGTACGATTTATAACATTGAAATATGAATATCCTCTCAAAACTGTGTAATCACACCAATCGCTACGTAGTTCCATAAAGATCGATATTGGATAGTTGCTTATCCATCTCGTGTACGTTATGTTTGTCGTTTCTAACTAAAGCCACAGGCAAAATGCATGCTGTAATACTGCGTGGGAAGGATGCTGGGAAATAGTATCGATTCTTCGCGCCGAACGCTTTCCGCAAAAATTCAGGATTTCGGAATAAATCCTACGTGCGTGCGCGCGCGCATCACGCGTGATCGCGCGATAAATTGCGAGTTTGATTCTCTCTATTGAACATTCACTTACTTCAATGCTTGACTGTGTAACATCAACGAACAATGAAAAATACAGGAGAATAAGAAATAAATAATATATGAACGAAATTCAATAAACAACAATTTTATGTAAATAATATATCTGTTTGTGTAATTTTATAAATTTTATAAATAAATAAATATATATATATATATAATAAGTTAATATGTTATGAATTTCACGTTTCAATATTTTGTATCTCATATTTTATATCAGATAAATCAAGCTGTTTCGTATATGCTTTGAGATAAAGATCAAAACAACTCATTTGCTTCATTTCTTCATGATACCCGGCTTTTAGATTGACTTCCCTTTGTATCCATTCTTTATAATATTAAAGGCACACTCTTTATTGAAAATTCTTCTTGTTCCCTATTCTCTTTATTATATCTTCTTAGCCCTTATTATGAAACATTCTCTTTGAAGTATCAGATTTTTTTTTTATACAAATGTATATTCTTTTTCATTTCGATACTTTAATAGAGCTAATTTTTTTCTTTCAACATTTTTTCAAGAAAATAGATATTATACGAACATTGTGCAAAAATTGTCTTACATTTTTCTAGGATTATAAAATACAGATAAAAATACGTGAGAACTGATCACGTTAAATATCATCGAAAGTATTTTTGCACCCCATACAATGGTATAAATAATACAATGGTATAAAGAAATAAAAAAAATTGCCAACTGATGTATATCTTGGCTTATCTCACGATTTTCATCGATCTCGTATCGTTCAAACGAAATTGTCTTGCTGTCTCCACAGAAACCTTGCATTCATCCAGTTTGGCGGAATTGAGAGAAAAACAGAAAGAGCACGTGACAATAAGAAGAGAAAGATCTACAGAAAAATATTCCAGGGTTTTTCTTTCCGCGTAGACTGACTTGCATTTCTCATTGTTACCTTTTTCTTTTTTTTTTCTTTTTCTCTTTTTCTCCCTGCATATCTATTGGTGTCACGACGCAGAGAAATGGAAATAAGACGATATAACGATGCGTTTGTACTGAAAGGTTACCTCTTTATCATACGCAGGGAACAGGATCTTGTTATCATTGTTCTCTTTCTTATATCTCTATAAGATCTCTACTTAACAATATCGTTTATAATAAGTAGCTGCTTTTTGTTTTTGCATATTTTTTGCACTCTTTCTTTCTCCGGCATGGAAACTATTGATGATATCAGGATATTCTCCGAAGATCCTAAGTTCCACTATATTACAGCTTAATCATTTATTTAGCTTGAAAAATACTTTGGACGTAATACGCGCGTCTCACAGCTTTTACGCCAGCATGTAAGGATATGCCTCTTGTCACGTGCATCTTCCTTTCCCTTTGAGATGCCAGATGAAACTTCGCAATTGAGGCAAAGCGTGCGTAATTTTTGCATTTGTCGTGAAATTCTTATTTTAGCGTTACGATGTGTCTTCCTTGGACAATCCAAAGCGCAAAAAGACGACGCTTTTATGCGACGATACCGCTGCCGTGTCGGCCGTATTATTTTGTGTAGCGTCGCGAGAACAGCGTACGTGTCGACGCGAAAAGATAAATCGCACTTTCAAGAAAAGATTCTGCGATTTCAAAATTACACTCTACTTGAATATATGCAAACCTTGAATATATGCATCTTGTGCGATTAAAGCAATTAGAAGCGGATCTTACTGGGGAAAAATTGAATAATAAATCTAAGAAAGAAATTGATGATTTAAATTGAATTTAAGGCCAATTATTTAATTATAGTTATTATTTGATTAACGTGTCATGTAGACATTATTTTTTACTCCTACAGAAATTTCCAGTTTTGTCTTCACGGATGTTTGTCGTAGCTGTCAATAAGTATTGACAATTGCCATTACGATATTGGATATAGGATACAATATGCTTCTCCTTCAGATGAAAGTTGATACAAGTTTAATCGTGAGACGCGAACCGTACACGAGCTTTCCCAATTATCGCTTGAGCCCGCTAAATGTAACACGCGCCAGCCCTTTAGTAGATTAACCAGCAAATTTGTTCAATGAGTTTACTAATGGATAGTCTCGTTAATGAAAAATAATTCGACGCGCCTCTGTATTTCGGCGAAGATTGAGGTCACCAGTAATGGCTCAGTCTAGCGATGACCTTAGATAAGACGTGTCATTAATTATTATATTTTTCCTAATCGAGTCAGCCGCGTCCCTTTAATCGAAAATTCGAATGATTTTTGCTGTTAATGAGTACCGATGGGAAACGGCGATATGAGCTAGTTACATAACTGGTACGTCGAATTGATTACATCGGAAGGAAGAAGGAGGAAGCTAATTAAATAGTCCTTGATTAATTTGATTTTTGATATTCTATTTAATCCCATTAATTGACTCTCAGGATAAACTAATATACAAATTTACACTTCTACTCGCTCTAAAGAAATTGCCTTGTCTGCGATCGAACGCAAGGGCATTATGTGTATACTTAAAATGTAATTGTGATTGAGAGAGAGAGAGAGAGAAAGAGAGACTTCACTTATAATATAAAATGCATTACGAATCATGATCGTTGTTCGATATAATGGAACGGAAGGTCAAAGAATCGCGTAATCGAGAGACAAAGAAGTTAACGACTCTAGTCATTAGTGCTATACCAATAATTACGCTAATAATTCAAACTTAATCGTATTAACCAGTAATTGCTTCCCCAAAGGCGTCCGCGTAATATCAGAAGCGAATATACATTACCCGACGCCTGCTTCCGAAAAGTGGAAACTAATTAATATCAACATAGAGATATTACACCGGCCGGTCTGTATACGCGGAGAGTGTTCATTCGGCCATGAATTAAACCGGAACAATTTACGGGGCGGTCGGACATCACGGTGTTTCCCCGGCCCGTAAACGCAGGCCGGAGCCAGATCTGTAAACGCTTTCGTCATCTCGTCGAGAGGGATACGCATCATTATTTAACCGCAACATAATCCCGGTATCAACCACGTAGCCAGTGAAAGAGGAGGAGATACCCCTTGGGTTGTATGGAGGGGTATCACGTCATTAATCCGACTCCTTTTAGATAACGAGGCGACCCCTTTAATTCGCGCGCGCTCGCGCGTTGCCAAGCCCCTCTCCTTCTCTCTTAAGCCCTAATCCCTTCTAACAAAAATACACAGGCCGGTCATGAACCGGAGCAACACACACGGGTTCATTCGTGCTCTTTAGCTCCCGCTGCAAGCGACGCCGCTTAATCGCGTTAAAGGGTTATGAATGGTCGTGGAAAATGTATGTCCCCGTGGCGCACGTAGACACCGCCAATTAGCGCATTTAGCGTTTTTCGAGGGGAAACTACCATCGCTTTCTCGTCCCCCCTATTTATCCGTAACGGTGGCTTCGTGCTTTCCCTCTCGTTCGCTCTTTCTCATCCCTGATAACACTGAGAGTCATATGTATTGCGGTATATCCATTACACTACCGTATTTGCATCATTAACATTCTCCCTGCTTTTTGGAGCGTGGAACAAATAGTACAGCATTCGGGGGACAAAAATGGCTCGCGGGGTACACATTTACTTTACTATACTCCGTTGCTACTATTACACACTACGGCATGTTGTTATCGCGTAATTTACAGAAGATGCACAATGTACTCTAATTAACTTGTGAATTAAGTACGAAGGCGCAGACACAGTATAACGTGAATATATACCCGAATAAATATAAATAAAAATGTAAAATTCTCCTTTGTTTTCTCCTCCGACAAAAATATTTTATTGCGCAGGTGTATGCCTTGCAGAAATGATTTTGTTATTTTACCTTGCCAATTAACGCGTCGCGATGAGTTCGCTCATTGAAGCGCCGCTGAATGGAGCGTTCGGTTCAATAAGCAACCATAGCGGAAAGCCTTCGTGTCCGGAGATAAAACCAACGATGCCGAAGACAAACATCAAGAATCTCTTTTTCACACAAAACATGCTAAACTTTAGGAGATAATATTTAGAAAAAAAATACGCTCATATATCGTCAACGAACATTTTTTTAGAAATAACGGTTGTTAGAAATAACGGTTCAATTGCATAATTTTTTTATTTTGTAAAATTTGGTATAAATTTTTGCAACGTTTTTTTACGAATGATATATTGTTATTTAGATAATATTAGTTTTTTTGTGATATTTGTAACGCGCATGTTTATCATGCACATATCCTCTTAATATTGTGCTTCATAGCGTATAATTGGCAATTACTCGAGCCATAATGATAAGTACCATAACAATCAATTTAATCCTAATGTGCATACGTTTATTACGAGTAGTTTGTAACATAAATTCTAGCTCATAAATACAGAAATCAGATAAGCAAGGAAGCCATTCATGTGAAAGAAATTATACAACAATCGCGAATATAACTAAGAGAAAATGTCAGTGAAGAAACTATGACGTTGCCGACAAATTAGGACAAAACCATCAAAAACTTTGTTGATGCTTCGCGGATTAAAGCACGTTCACCTGACCGTATTTGAGACGGAATTAACGCCGGTTGCCCGACATTAACTAGTCCTCCCGCTTCTCCGCCCTTGTCCCAGTGGCAGTCCAGCAGCTTGGCAGAAACGTTTGTTTTACGACGCTAACGAGAATACACCATCTCCTCTACCCATCAAACCCGCGTGACGTGACAACACCGAGGTTAAATTCTGGGGTCGCGAGAGAAAGAGAGAGGAGAGAGAGAGAAACTGTGTGTGTATGTGTGTGTGTGTGTGTGTGTGTGAGACAATCGATACGCCCATATACATATATACTAGGCAAACCGGTGTCTCGAAGCGACCGAGCCTCTGACACCCGGGATACATTGTTTGAGATGCTGTTAGGCTCGTTCCGATCTAGTCAGCAAAGAGTCGGGGCCGCGTAGATCGATGTAACTCTCCCGCGTGAATGTCGGAGGGAATGCATGTCGCGTGGGTGATGGTGGGAATCAACAGAGCGAGAGTGGCACGGACATAGGGATGTGGGACAGCAAACGCGCTTGAGCGATAGTTTTATCACGGAGGTAGATCTCGCGAGCGATCCGATAACCGTGTTTCCGCGTGCACCAGGTGCATCAGAAGAAGCTGCTCGCAGCCAAAGGTGGACTTCGCTTGAAGCTTACGAATTCGAAGAGTAGCAGGAATAAAAAGAAAGAAAGTTGTCCATTTTTAACTTTGAACAAATAACTTTAGTAAATTTACGAATATTAACAAAACTAATCTATGTGGTACACTTACAATTACAAATTGTATGTTTTTTACAACAAATAGATAGAAAGATCAAATGAATGAGCAATTTAATCGATCTATAAAAAAATTGTTTATTAAAATAACTACAAGAAATTATAAACTAGTTGTTTATTAATATAATTTAAATGGAATTTTTCGACTATATTAAGTCTTTTTCAGTTAATTGTAATAAATAATAGAATTGATTAGAATAGAAAGATTATAAAAAGAAAAAGAATATTTAATAACAGAAAAGAATCCAGTATGCTTTAGTTATTCATGAATCCGCTACTGTGGCAGATGCCACATAAAAAAAATTGCTACATAATAGAATAAAAATATAATCAGATTAAATATCTTTAAATAAAACTCCGCAGCAAGAAGATTCCTGCTCCATTTCCAGTAGAATCTTAATATATAAATTTTTCAATTGTTCTTAATAAAGAATTATTGATTTTTCGGTCAAGGCAAAGATGATACCAAAAATATTGCATTTAAATTTAACGAGGCTAATACAATTTCAAAATTATTAATACTAAAAAGTAAAACGTTACTTTTTTTTTTAAATATGGAATTTTTTTAATAGGATTTTATTTCCTTACAATATTTACAGAAAGTTGTTAAAAATATTTATATATATATAACCTATATATATATATATATATATATATATATATATAAAAATTTTTAAATAAAAATTTTATTATACAACCTACCTATAAGTTCTACTAAAAGAACTATGAATTCTATAAGCATCTAATAAAATTTTTATTTAAAAATTTTGATAAAGGAAAATTTTTATATGGAGCAATTTTTATATGGGCAATTTTTTGTTACAAAGAAACAAAGAAAAGTATAAATTGCAAGTAAACCCAATAACTACAATTAGAGAAGTTGGAAAGTTCTATTAGACTCTTGCCATTTCTCTCTCTCTCTCTCTCTCTCTCTCTCTCTCTCTCTCTCTCTCTCTCTCTCTGAGAGAGATATAAACTTTTATATATTAACTTTACACTTAAATTACTTTTAACTTTTATCTAGTGCAATACATATATGGAGATATAATATTGAATATGATTAAAAAATGTATGGAATTTTAAATCCATTGTAAAGATGATAATATTTATGATAATACATATACTACAAATTTCATATCCAATTTTATAGAAAATTCAAAATTCAAATTTTTTTTTATCAATCGATAAAAAATTGAAATATAATTATATTTTTCTTTTATATATAGCGAATAAAATATAAGTCGGTTATGTTGCATTGTGAAAATTCTCTCCGATCTATTTATTTCTATTTCTCTTTTTTCATTGTAATTGAACGTCCCTCGTAACACTTCTGAAATTTGACGCGTTTTCCAATTGTAGTGAAAAATTCGACAAAGAGGTTTTAAATTTCAATCTCGATCGTCGTATGAGTTTAATTAATTTCGGAATTTTTATCTAAAAAGATAAACTCAATCGTGTTAATTGTGTTAACGGTGAAATATTAAACTGTAGTTTTGAATAATCGAGCATAAAATTTTATGAAAAAATCTCGCTGTTTTTATGTCAGATATTTTGAAGTGATTAAAGATCCAAGTTTTTAACTAATAAGTAGACACACAAGGTGTGGAACGCGATATAATCAAATAAATCACTGACGCTAAAGTTTGGCTGCGTCTGTAGGTGTTGCACCTGGTGCTTAGATACCGTATCTCTCTGAGACACATTTATCTTGAATAATTGATTATTCTTCTTCATCCTTTACCAATACTTTCTTAAGCAGAATTATGCTTAAATTGTGTATTTGTTTTCTCTTCTATAATCCCCGCCCTCCCCCCCCCCCTCTCTCTCTCTCTCTCTCTCTCTCTCTCTCTCTCTCTCTCTCTCTCTCTCTCTCGCAATATTCAAAACCCCTTTTCACACTTGGTTTGCTTCGCGCTGTTTGCGGTCAGCCAAGACCTCTCCACCAAATATTCAGCTTAGCCTCTAAAGGCTGCCACGAGTGAAAATATAACCTGAGGGAATTTTATTTCATTGTTATGGGACAACCTGACGTCTGGTAATGCTGTTCCCTCCGGTGAACAGAAGCTATAAGCTTACCACAAAACAGTCGGTTTACTCTCGTATTTCCCTACATACGTCGCTAACAAAATAGTCGTATGCACAAACCTTACGCGAATAACCAACATATTGCCAATAGTGCGATCATTGCCGATAGTTTTTGCGAGATACAATATTCACCGTTTGGCACAAATATTTTTCGTAAAGCGTCGAACCTTTACAACATTTTTTTTCCGTGAGGTATTGATAAAGTAAATGTATAAAGCTCAAATATTTATTTCGGTTTATCGCGAAGTTGGATAGTAATCAAAACTATGATGACCAAGGCGATGAGCCAATAAACGTGAACTGCACTGTACCTTGATGACATTGCGACGAGCTCACGATTCACGAGAATTTTGTCGATTCTGATTTTTAGCTATCCTTGGTTGCACGAATATGAGAGTCCACCGATTGTCCAGCTAGTTTTCATCGGGGCATCGGGGATCATCACGCTTGACTGCACCATCGTTTCAAGTTAGCTAAGCGCGCAGCGGCTAACTCTCGCAGAGTAGAAGATAAGGGAGGAACTCGGGCGAAGAATCCCGAGGTTCTACGACAACATGACTGCGGAGATGCTGCAGTGGATGCTGCGGATGCCAAGGTACGCTAGAAATGATACCGACTTAGAAGTAAAAGACGAAGGATGATCGAACCTAATATTTCCGTGATCTTTAACAAACTAACATAAGTATATCAGGAGAGGAAAGTTTTATTCTGTAAATCGTACATTAAAAAATTGACAAGTATTTTCAAGTGAAAATACTAGCGTGTGGGAGATCCTTGTTGCGTGCTTGTAGTTTATGTTTATATTTCATTAGTTTCCACGTAGATCCGTTCCTTACAAGGAACCGACAGTAGGGAAACGAGGTTTCGCTGTGGAGAATTCAAGTGCATTCCTAGGAGATGTGTATCCCTGTCCCGTTTTGGCAACAATAATTCGACATGGCGAACAGCCGCTCTTCGAACAACTTGTCACTTAGCTCGCCATAGTTTATACTCGGCAGTGGCTAGGGCTCAGTTACAGTCTGTTAAATTGGGGCACAGCTGGCAGCGTAGACGAGCGCAGGAGAGGGAGAGCAAATGCAGATTTTTGGCGAGAATTCTGAATAAAAGACGTACTGAAAACGTTCATATTGAGAAAATTTTATACAACAGCCTTATTAATTATGTATCTGCGGAAACTCAAAAATTAATAAACTTTTGCATATGAGTGACAAGATTTCCATCATATTTTAAAGTTTGATGAACTTGGTGACGTCACATAACACGGCTTGCATTATTTATTAGAAATGAAAAGCGGAAAATCATTCGATAAATATTAAATATATAACAAATTTACATCGAAATGGTCACGAGTTAGATAAAAGTTTAATTTGTGTTACTTACAATGAAAATGTTGAAAAATCTTTTCTCTTTAACAAAGATCTTTATACTTCTAGTACAGGTCATTTTATTGAAAGCAAAACGTACCGATGTTCTCTAAGGAGAACAGCCCAGATTACAGTGCAAGGTGATTAAATTCGCGTGATGACGAATAATCAGCGATTACCGTCGCCACAATACATATTCTGCGCAATCCCAAATGGAAGTTTCTGTTATTCGGGAGGTAGGCAATCGATACTTGGCTTCGTATTACACACATAACCACTTTAAACGATTACACGAAATGCCTGGTTGTACACATTAAATCGTATGGCCGCCGAGTCCTTTGTACGCGTTTGTACAAAAGAGCTCGTGCTCGCGATAATCATTCGCCGTTTAAATAATAGCTGTCAGTATTTCGTGGTAGCGGCGAGAGAGTAAGTTCCACGCTTGGCTAAGTTCCATGTATGTTTCTGCATCATAGTGAAGGCTCATGCTGGCGAATTTTATGCGCAATCACGTCGCAAAAAGAATAAAGGTAGATTTCATCAAATATGTACGCGGACTGTCTGCGACAATATCAATCAACCGTGAAGCACGTGTCGTTCCGCCGTACGAAAACTTTCGGATATCAAACTCATTTTGTCACCGACAGAGGATAGTAATTAATATATTCCCCGGGGATGCAAGGGACAGGAGTCCATCAGGGTTAAATACGATAGTTGTCGAGAGGCTCCGATTCAAAAGCAACTCGATTCCGAACTTTCAAAATTATTCCGTCCATAATTTTGCATTTATTATTGTATAGTAGATAGCAGATTAACCAAACCCTCGCAGATATAAATATTTCTTCTACATTTTCGTAATGCCTTTGAAAAATAAAACATCTTAATATGAAACAACACAAAAAAATAATTTCAAAATCATGTTTGCGTGATGCTTGAAAGTATTTTTTAAAATTACTTGAGATATTAAGACATGAAATGATAGAATTTTTTAGAAAAAAAAATACATTATTTTTTTAACTGAAAAATGTATGAAATATCTTTATTTTTCTTCTTATAATTCTTTTGGATAATATTTTACGAAGAGTTAATATTTCTTACAACATTTATTTTAATTTTGTTACAGTATGTTACTATTTAGAATTACTTCAGATTAAATTATGCATATTTTGATTGTTTTTTTATATTACTGTATACGTTTATATTACTGTATATTACTCTTAACATAATTTTTTTACAACTTAATTGCACGAAAATTAAATTATGAAAATAAATTTATTGAAACCTATTATATCTTTTGGAAAACCTTAAAAAACAATTATACAAGCTAATCACCTTTACATACGCACTTATTAGATGTTATATTATAAGAAATTAAAATTTAATTTTATACACGAAAATTTTAATTTTATTGCGAAAATATTCATAATCTAGTGCGAAAGGAGAATTTTAAACGAATTTATTACGCCGTTGGATTACAGTTTGATTATCTGGATGCAAGATAATTGCAGTGTTACTCATGTGCTCTTATTGCCAAACTAACGCAATCGCATAAATCACGATACGGCGCTAATTATTCTCTTTGGTCGAAATTCATCTCCTTGTGAATTATACATATAAAGTGATTTCCCGTGTGCGTCATAAATTATTTCGCGAATGACATTTCCTGTTCGTGTCTGCCTATATTGAGATGATTCCGTAAAAAAAAAAAAAAGAAAACACTAAAAATAAGTGACGCTGCACATTTTCATTTGCATCAAAACCAGTGTTGTGAGAAAAATTTCTTTTTCGAATTAATGAGACGAAATATATAAATGTTGATAACGTCAGAAATGAATGAGCGAGTTTTCGTTTTCTGTTGTGATTATAATTATTTTCGATAAAACGCAAAATATACGAACGCGCGTTACAGCACGATCATGATAAATTTATCATCACCGCAAGCACTCATTTTGCTAAATGCAAAGCTGTGATAATTCGTAGCGAGGCCGGACGCGATATTGCAAATATCCGCCGCAAATTATTTTTCGGCGGAAGCGTTTTCCTACCCACTCGCTTGTTTGGGAAAACGCGAGCGTGGCACGCGCCTGTCGGGCAAACCGACAAAAATTCAGCGACTTTTGCCGCGCATTTCCTACGTATTCGCTTCGAATTACGCCGCGGTCATTATGGTAATAACCGTTCGCGTATCTCACCGGCTATTAATTCCGGCAGCGTATATAAACCCCGTATTTATGATCGCGAACGTTGCCGATGCAACACACCAGCCAGCTGGAAGGTTGTTGCTGCTGTTACCGCTGTTGCCGTTATTGTTGTTGTTGTTGCTGTTGCTGCTGCTGCTGCTGCTGCTGCTGCTGCTGCTGCTGCTGCTGTTGCTGCATCGTGGCGCGACGTTCCACGAATGGTCGCGAGAGCCATATTAAAAGTCGGAAAATTGAAAATGAAACAGCGTCGTGCTGCGTCACTGTTCGATTGGACGTCGAGACGAGGATGGGAGGAGAAGAGAGTGCTATGTGGTGGAAACGACAGACACGCGTAGGTGCGAATTTTTCGCGTCCCTATCTCGTAAAGTCTCATCAGACTTGCGCTTTTTTTTTTTTTGCTTGTTCGCTGTTAGCGCAGCGGAAAATCGGAATATATACTGGTTTGCCACGGTCGATGATTCACCCAGCGATGACAGCTTTTATCAACGAGTTATCACACGAATCGGTCATTAAACAAGATACTTTAGGCGATAAGAGCTTCTTTTACTAATATCCTTCTCGAGGAATGTCAAGTACTGGATGATGAATTAATATTTTATAAATTATCTGTGCTTTAACTAGAATGGGAGAAATGTAACCCGATGAAAACACGACAACTCTAAGTCTCGGAACACAATAAGTATAGTAAACTTTAAGCCGTAAGCTATTGATCAATCACAGTGAGGAGAATAATCGACTTTTGGTTGGTTTCTTACGGCTTAAAGACTTACTGGACCTATTGTGTTTCATGGTTGTAAGATAAATGTATCAATTTAATAGACATGATCCAATTATTGGACGGAATAATAAAAAATTTAAATATTAAGCGTTCAAAGCGTTCATGATATAGAAGCAACTTAAAATTCTTATTAAATTTTTAAATTATGAATTTATTTGGAGTCGTAAATGTCATTAAAAGTTTAATATTTACAATTTTGTCATTTCGTCAATAATTGAATCGTATCTATTACCATCTATGAACTGGTACATTTATATTACATTCTAAAAAATATTAGTATGAATTTAACATTATGCACTGTCATGTAGGTAATTCTCACTATAATATGATGTTAATATTAACATCAACATGATGTGGATTTAACACTAGATTTTAAATCCATACTATAATGGGATGTTGATATAAACATTAGGGATTATAAATTAACATCGACATGATGAGAATTATATAGACACTGCATGATGTTAAATTCAAACCAATATTTTTAAAGTGCGTGTATAAATCATTCATTGACTACAAGAATAAATTGAACGGTAGGAGAATCCATTTCGCGTTTGATAAAACGAACTACGTTCGTTTTGCTCGTATGTAGAGTAAACTGCGTAAGAAACCGTTCTCGTCATTGACACAACAGGATTGCAATTTCGGTGCAAGTCGATGTAAGTTGAACAAAACGCGAAGCCAGAGTTTCAGCAAAAAGCGCTTCAGTAGCGAGATCAGGTAAGGACGATTTGAGAACGCGGACGTTGAACTCGCCGCACATAGGGGGATCCACAGGAAATTTCCGGGATCGGATCTTGCCTTTACGAACGCAGAACACACACGTTCGATCGCGATGGAAAAACCTGTTCGGGAGCAATGGCGCAGCTGGGAACGTTTGAGGGAATAACGAGGGAAAAAGGGCACTCCGTCTCTCTTAGCTGCGCTACGACACTCTGCCTGCTTCGGTCTCTCCCTTCTGCTCCTCCTCCTTCATCGTGCTCGGTTGGTCGGTATCACTGCTTCACGGTAGGATGGCTACCGAAAATACGAGACGAAGGGGGTAGCGGGCACAGACAGAGAGAGAATTTCTCCTTTAGTTCGCGATCTACAGAATCTCTCGTTCCTCTCGTTGCGAGCTACTCGCTTTGCTTCGCGGTAAAATCGATCGGTTATGAAAACTCGCACAATATGCGAATACCAGTTACATACCATTACCATTTCATCCTTTTTCTTTCGAAGCATCTGATATATGTTTGAATCTCGATATATACTCTTTATAGCTGTTGGATTGAAGACATGACATATTTTTTATTTATTTATTTTTTTAATTCGATAAAACTTTGAAGATTTAAAAATAATGATCACATATACTGCATTGGAAAAATATCAAAAGAGCATTATTTAGTAAATTCAACACTTTGAATTAAATATAACATTTTGTCCTTTTTAACTTCTATATATTTTTGGGTGTCACGATGTAAATCAATTTATCTCTGATTAATTTCGAAGTAAATAGTGTTCATATTAACATATGCATTTAGTAAATAATAAACTAAATTTGAGTCAAATTTATTATAATACATTTTCTCAAGTTAAATTCATATAATAGTTTGTTATTTAGTAATTTTATTTATAATAGTTTATATAATAATGAAATTTGAATGAAATTTATTACAAGTTTAATTGTTTAGTTGTATTGTTTTAGTTAAATTAGCAACATATTGAATAGAAGTAGTGGCAACCTGTTGGAATAATTAAAAATAACTTAAATTGGTTTAATTTAATTTATGAATATGCTGAACAAAAATTGCTATATGCTGCTACAAAATTTTACATAGAAATTTTTAATAATGAAATAAAAGTACAGTATAGAATGAATCATAAATTACGACTCTGACTATTTTTCGAATCAAGCATCGCGACGTCAAGTCCATAAAAATACAAAATGAGCCACTTGACCTCTTGACATGTGAATGTCATTGCGTATATGTTCGTGCCGTTGCCAAATAAGCAACGCTATCACTAATCACTCATCACTCTATCTGAAGTTTTCATACATTTGGACATCAACAAATTTTAAAATTACTCAGAAATTAAAATCGCAGTCGAAAATTTAAAAACACTTTTATTATGTAATATTATCAGCATCATCATCATCATCATCATCATCATCTTCATCATCACCATTATTAGAAGATTTAAAAAAATTTACGTAATTAAGTGATAATAAAATAAATTATGACAATGAGTTATTTTTTATTAACAATACGCGACTTGAGTTAAAATTATAGGCTTCTTTTATAATTTTATTTTTATCCCAAATTACCTTTTTCCGTGATTCGCACAAAGTAGCGAGTTTTAGGTACCTACAATACGTTCCTATATCAGATGAGTTTGCGCGATGCGTGCATCTCGAAACCTCGCGCGTCCGTTTTTCCGGCGGCGAGCTTGCACGTGCCGCATAAAGAGAAACGTCTTCATCCGACGAAAGCTTTCACGGAGATGCGGCAGGTTTCCCAAGTGAGGAGGAAGAAAAAGAGGCGTGAAAAGAGAGGGTGGATTTTACCGCGAAGACGCGGTAAAGTCTTTCTCGCCCATCTTCCCATTCTCCGCACCAAACCCTCCCGCAGCAATGCTTTCCTTACTTCCGCATGCCTAGCTTCTTTCTTCTTTACAAAATAACAAGCGATGTGAATATGTACTTTCTTTTTCTGAAGTATGATTAAAATTCTTAATTTTTAATTATTATGAATCGGAATATTTGAATAACGTGATTACCGTAGTAAAAAAATTTAGTCTAATAATCAAATTCAGTAATCCATTCCAGCGTTATAACATTTTGTTAGCATTTTGTCTCGAGGTTTTAACGACCAAGATTTCGATATATACGATTTATAACCAACAGTCTCTCCTTAAATTAGAAAAGAGAGTAAGGCAAGAGATAGCAAACAAGTTCGAACTTTATTCCGATAATGTAACTTTATCTTTCGCACGTAGACAACTACGCTGCCCATTGGGTACCCTCGTTAATTTCCCGCTCGCTTAACAATCGCGCTCGAATAATTTCGCAACCTTAAAGTCGCATAAACTTCTTTACCTTCTCCTGCTATATCTTTCCTCTCCCCTCCTTTCTTGTTCTGCGGAGTCGCATTTCAAGTCTTGTACGAGCGACGCTGTAATGATCATTATTCTCGTTACAAATTAAAATTACACGGCAATTGGGAGGACTCATTACGCTATTAAAACGTGCTCAACAATTTAACTGTCGTATTTCGTCTCGTTGCGCGATCCTTGTTACCACTACTTATACGTGATTGTTAAAACGGTAGATAAACAACGTGCATATCTCTCGAGCATAACTGTCATTAAACGAATTAAAACAATGCAGACGAGTCCGAATGAGAAACCACTGCCAGAATATATGAGTATACGTCAATTTGAAATATGAGCGCAAGTAATGTATATTCATATGTCAACATCAGATAGATACTAACGATAGACTATAAAAACCGTAAAAATCGATAATTTATTGCTTTTTTTAAATATATCAATTTATACTATAGATAACATTATACGAATGTAATATTGAAATCGTGTGTACTATAGCTCGTATATCGGATGCATAATATTATGCGCGCACAGAGATCGATACATTAAAAGGAAATACGTTGCAAAATTTAAAAATAAAACCTTTATTTAACGGAATTGATTGGTCTAATTGAAGAAAAATTGAGAAGGAAAAGAAAAGAAAAACTATTCTTCGCTTCTCTTGACATGTATTTATCATTTGCAAGTTTTGTATTTAAACACAAAATGGATTTATATTTTCAGCTCTTTCGAATAACTGTGAGCTATTTTTATGAAACATTTTTCAAATTGTACTATTATCAAAATAGACTTATTTTATTATTCCTATAATCGGATGAAAGTTGATGAGGTTGCCGTTAAAATTGAAGAAGAGAACAAAGAATTTTTATCAGAGCAGTGAAGGAAAAAGAAGCTGCGACATATAATGCATCGTAGACGTAGTTGACGCCCATAGGAGTAGCCCCGACAACTTTTCTCATTACAGCGATCGATGTCGACCCAATTAAAGCTAACTTTGCAGCGCAATAAAAAAGCGGAAGGGTATCAGAGCCCGAGAGAGAACGAATGGAATAGATCGGAGTTTGATTTTGACGAGGATGCAGATATCGGCGATGTATTATGGAAAGACGAATGGAAAAGAACACAAGGAAGAGAATCTGAAAAAGAGTAGAGAAGACTCAACGACCCCGATCGATCTATCGCAAGTCAAATATCACGTCGGAATACATTCCAGTGCGGGTTTACATATGACATTTATTTTACGCTATTTATGTCAGAAGAAATCCAATATCTAAAATACCAGCGTGACGAGTACAGGAATTTTCTCAACATCAACTATCTCAACTATAAGATATTTCTATCGATATTTTCATATCGAGTCATACGAATTATCATCGTATTTTTAAACACTCAAAAAGTGCACTATTTAATGAATGCCAACATCAAGAAGTATTGGCAGCTATTTCTAAATCAAATTCATTTTTTCGTATAAATTTAAACATTCTCGCTTATATTAATGAAAAAAAAAAAGAAACTGCAGTGTGTATACTTGATGTGAATACTTCAAATTTTACTCTTTGGAGTATCAGTTTTTTATCGATTGTTGATTTTGAATAAATATGTAGAATAATATTTCGATCATATCCTTGTAATTAATAAATTTGGTATTAATATATGCAGAGCTGAGCATGTATTTGAAATATTTTTATTAAAACACAACATTTGCAATACAAATGTACTTTGTATTTTAGCGGAGTATACGAAAGTATTACATATTTTATATTTAAAATCGAAAGATTAAAAGTTTTTTTGTATTTCGTAGTTTTTTTGTAATTTAAATAATAAGATTGATTGTTAATCTTAGCATATAAAATACAAAATACTTTTATAAGCTTCGCTAAAATATAAAATATAAAATACAATTATCTTAAAAATGTTGTTTTGAAATAAAAGTATCTCAAATACATGCTCAGCCCTGAATATTTATATGTATTATAAAAAATTTTATAATAATATCTTTTAATACATCATATATAAGAAACTTTATAATAATATCTTCATAATGAAAGCATCATATAATTTTGAAACGCTTTCCATTTATTTGACAAAGGAAAAAAACGGGAAAAATATACACAAGAGAGTAACTGATGCTGATATTTATTTCAAACGTGTATAAATTTTACGCGGACGCATACATATAGTTTTCTCCCGCATTTAGTAGACCGCAAAAAACCGTGGCGTTTTCTTGCATGATCGTTGCGGGATAATGGGGGAGAGAGATCGAGAGTAGTTTCTTGCCTAACTCCCGACTCCCGAGGGTAGTCCACCACGCCTTCCTCATATCTTCTCCCGTTCCAACAAACCTAACAAGAAGATAGTAGAACGCTTCGACCGAAACTATCTCCGTTACTCCAAAATCTTCTGTGGTTTGCTAGTTTTATCCGCATTTTCTACTCGTTAAGTCTTCAATATTCATTGTAACCGAAAATGGATATAGCACGATGATCCTTGCAAAATAGGCAGAATACTTCATCTATGAATAGATGAGCAACGAAACTTCTAAACGCTCTTTTTTACGCATGTGTTTATCTCCATTTATCTTCCCAAAAGAATCCGCATCCCCTCAAGATGCGCGCCTATCCCTCACGCGAGCAATACAATCGTGAAAGTCACTGTACGTACTTGTGCGTTACCGCATATCTCTTGCATGCATTTCGGCGTGATCTCTCACGAAAGTTTTCTACCATCGCGCTAAAGCCCGCGACGGATCGATAAAACCCTCTGCAGTACCCCAAGCCCATGTTTATTCGGCTGTATCCAAGATGTGAGTGTCCCATTAGCTGCACGTATCGCCGCTACTTTATTTTCATCAGTTAATGCAAGCAACGTGTAATGCTCCAAGGTGCACGGATTACGCGACGCCACGACATCAAATATTTGTCGACACAATCGACGCAACGAATCTTATTCGACGTGAGCGTATACATGGTGCATGCATATGAATGGCTGTATAACAAAATTACGAAGTATAGAGATGTGTGAATATTTTCAAGGAATCCGAGGGAATCTTTCTTCCTTTTTTTCAGCACTCGCGCGCAAAACATGTTGGAAAAATAATTTTTTAATTAGAAAGTTATCTCAATTTAAAATTTAAGTATTAATTCAATTAGATTGTCTTTCTTGTTTTACATGTTTTATATAGAATTTTTTTTTTTAATATTTATATTGTAAAATTTTGAAGAAAAATTGTGTCAAACAATCAAAAATTTGTGCGCTACAAATAGATAATTCATTAGTTAGGATTTATGTAAATTATTATATTTTTCGGTAATTAGTGCATACATTATTATAATTAATCTGTTTTTTCAAGGGTTTCCTTGAGTGCGAAAAGGAGAAAGAAGAATGGTGGGGAAATGAGAAGGCATCGGACGACTTAATTACGACCGCCGCATTATATCCGTGAGTAACACATTATTTTTTACTGTAATAAAGATAATGGATCTGTGAATTACAATTAAGTATAAGTCTCCATTAGATCCATATATCTATTACTTTAAAATGGATAAACGGATTAACGTAAATGTGTAATTCTGAAAATATGTACTATACATATGTAATTAACGTCAATTCAAAGCTTATAGAATAAAGCTTGTTATCGATCAGCATTATTGACCGATAATTCTTATATGTGATTTGAAAGAATTAAAAATGTAATCTTTAAAGAACTTTACGTAGTTTTGAACAAACTGTATTCGTCGAACGTTCGCCGTGTCTATCATCCTTGCTCCTAAAATTTTTTCGTTTAGACCGTGATTTATTTCAACTCCGCCATTCATACTTACAACGCGAGCATTATCAGGTACCAAGAGAATTTTCTGTAGAAGGCTCTCAAAGAATTCGAATTCTGCACGGTCGTTACGTCCATCTAGGGAAAAGAGGAGGGGAAGATATGGTGTAAAGGGAGCCAACGAAGCCGTTGCGGCGCGCAGCTGTCGGAACATTTTACGAGATTTACGGAATCTTTAGATCGCTTAGCAGAACGCATTGCGCGCAATTGCGTTTCAAGTTGCGTTGGATAAAACTCTGACATAACTGTACGTACAGGTACTTTTGAAAAACTATCATTACATAGTCAATGTCTTACTTATTTGAGCTAATAATATTGGACATTAATTTCATTACATTAACTTTATAATTTTTTCATATAAAAGTATAAAATATGATCATGAAGTAATAATGGAACATCTGTTCCATTACTGACATAAAATATTCATTCTGCGTTCCATTTTATTCGACTGTTTTTTTAATTGCATCGTAGATGTACAACTTACTAATGGTAGAAACATTAATAGTAATTTTACATTGCTATGTTAAATTGATCTTTCAACAAACTATTTTACTATTTCCAAATCAGGACGAAAATACAAAAAAATTTAAAAACATGATTAAAAGTTCGGGGAAAATCATAAAATTTTGTTTGGAAATCAGTAAAAAGTTATGGAATTTTATAATAGGGATGAGGAATTTATGACAACCCTGATTTTCAACCAGAATTTCAATTCATGCAACTTTTTTTCCAGTGTACTATCATGTTTTTATGTATTTTACAATATTTTAAAATGAAAGCGATGTATATAATGTATGACTAGGATTATAGGCGTATCGCGTAATCGAGCATTCGGTATTAAACATAGACATATTTGAGTTGAGATAATTGAAAGCCTCAGATTTGGGACGGAGGTTAAACAATCTCGCGGATCAGATTAGCGCATTAGCAACTGCCATCCATCAATCTTATCTGCTCACCCTCTCAGAACCTGTCTATTATGTCACGAGACGCCATTAATGCGCCCGTTCAAGTTCGAGCTAATTTTAGGTGCGAAAGTAAGCCCTCGCGTGGCCATTAGATCCAAATGAGCTCTGGCCAAATCCATCTAGAGCGGGGCGAGTCGACGCCTATTGCCGTCTACTGACATCGCCGTCGGCAATGAGAAGCGCAGAGAGATCGGTTTTCTCCCTAATTAAATCGAGATTGAATTCAGACCGCTCGATTCGAGAGGATAGATTAATTGACGAGCACAAAAAATTTACGATCTTTTTTCCAGACATCATCACCACATAAAAGTGACATTCGATTTTTTTTCAAATCAGTTTTTACATTTAGATCTATTGACTGCGCGACATACCTAAATTTTTAATATTTTTCCAGATAGATTCTAGATAATACAAATATGTTAAACAATAAATATAACAATTTTCTTTACTCAATTTTGAATTATTGATACTAACATTAGTATTAATTTTGTATTAAAATAGAATTTATGAAACTCCATGAATATTTTGTTTAAGGATTATAATATGCTCTAAAGATAAACCCCAGCTTGAACATGCAACGAATAATCATGACCTAATAATAATCGGTGCTGGTATTTCGATACAATGCCACCTACACAATTATTCTGGGATTTGCGGGGCTATTTAATCGCTCGATTAAACACCTGTCTTTAAGCGGTTTCGACTTTAAATCTCGACGCGATTGCGTCCAATGTGGTCAGCAGCGTGCAGGCAATTATTGGACACATTTGTTCCGTAATTAATATCAGAAATATTGGGTGTTCCCAAAACAGTTGAACAAATTAATTGTTAACACGGTTTCCACTAAAATTATTAAAAACGATATAATAAATTTGAAATAACATTAATTTATTACAAGCTAAATTGAATTTCATGAACATAGTTAATAAAATTTGATTTTTATATTAATTTGAGTTTTGTCATTAAACTAATAATTAAGTTCCATGAAAAAATCCGTTAAAAAATCAGATTTGTTTAATAAAAATAAACTCTATTTTAAAAAATAAAATTTTACGAAGTAAAAAATGTTAATCTAATACAGAAAAAAATATATCGTCATTTTTTTTTTAAATACTGTTCTTTATTAATTATTATTATAAACAATATTATCGATTGTACTGCAGTACTAACTATAAAAAGGCTTTAATAACACTTGTAAAAAGGTTTTTAATCTGCAAATATTAGAATTTAACAATTAACTTTAACAATTAAGGATCGGGATTTTATGATATTACATGTAGGATTAATGAATCTGTCATATTCCTGTTGTTACGTTGCTACGCAGGAAAATTTTCTAACAATATCTTCACGTTAGACACGTTTGTGTGCGAAGTACGAATCGATAAGAGAGAAGAGAGCAGCTGAGCAACAAATAGGCGAGGTAAATCTGCGGAAAAATCGCCGGGAAAAAAGAAATCGAAGTGGAGAATACGTTTAGGTTGCGGCGCACGACTAGGAGTCACAGCCAGTTACAAGCAATAAAAGCAGATTAAAAAACTCCATTCGCCGAACACCGACGGAGTGAAATAACGACGGGGAACCGCGAATCGGCATTTACCCCGGAGAAGAACGAGCTGGGACAAAAAGGAACCTGTATAACAATGTCTCACTTTCTTCCTGATAAGGATTGCAATTTCGCGCATCTATATTAGAGATCTATCCCGTGCATCAACTCGAAAATCGATCTCATATATTTCTAATAACTTTTTATTTTTTTTTTTTAACAATAGTTACGAACAAGAGTACTTATATAAAAATAAGTTGCGCGAAAATAATTTGAGTCTCAATTTGCATGTGCGAATTTGACGGGCCGATAAAAGCGCAGAGAGTATCAAATTGTCAAACGCGCGGCGTTTTTTGATAAAGCCGGGTTCATGTGGGAGAGCGCATTAATTCGATGAATAACATACGTCATATAAAGGGACCTTTCGAGGACCTTTATCGCGACGTCAATGGCGATTGATCCCAGTCGCTTCGATAATTAATCGGTCGAGCCTTTGAATTCACTTGCATTTCCGGTGAAATCCATAAGCGTAGAATACCGAATATAAAATGCTAGTAGTTTATCGTTTCTGCCAGAGACAGCAAATTATTTTTTGAACTTCAGAAATTCCAGGGATTCTAGAATTGTTTTCATGTAAAAAATTGACCTTTCAACCTCCGCAGTTAACTAGATTAAAGCAAAATAGAAAAAAGATTAAGTATATAAATAAACGTATAGCATGTAGCTAAGAAAAGAATTATAATATATTCACAAAATTATCTCGCTACATAATTATAGCTAAATTAATTATATCTTAAAATTAATGATACTTTAAAAATATCTTAAAATTTCATTTATTTTAATATTTTCTTAATATTAAACTTCTTCATATTAAACAGTATATTTTTTCAATTAAATAAAGATTTATAGGCTTTTTAACATTGGATTTATAATTTGAGTAAAAGAAGGATTGAATAGTCAAGTGAGAAAATTTTATATGTCACATATCAATTTAATTTACTTAATTTCTTAACGATTATTTATATCCATATAAATTATATATTATCATTAATTAAAGTAAAAATACAATAGATTTTAGATTTCAATGACAATGCTTTCAATTCGTAAAAAATTAAACGATTTTAAACTTAATATTGACTATAGAGATCCAGAATTGAAACTTTTATTAAATCAGTTATTCTTAACTAATTTATAATTAGTATTAAAATACCGTATTGTACATTGAAATATAAATTAATTAATGTAGATTTCATTTTTATTTAGCAAACTTTTATTTCTTCATTTATTTCCGCTATCATAAGGTAAGAAAGTGTTCGACTAAGACGATGACAAGAAGAAACGTTTCTGCATATTTTATTAAATCCAAGATAAATATATGAAAAAGGAAAATCTTTCATCCAATTTAAATAAAACGTATATAAACATGTTTTATGTATTTTGATGATTATAAATCTGAACAAATTGGAGTAGATTACCGTTTTAATAAAAATGTTACGCGTATATCAGGTAACGCGATATACCTAGTAAATTTTCGCACTCGTCACGTGTTATTATAAATATAACTCTGATATTATTCCGATAAGCCTGGGAAGTATTTTATGCGATTGTTCTGGTCGACAACTTTTACAAAATATATTATAAAAATATATGTGAAAAGAGATCGACGCGGATTATACGATAATCAGTGTTTACAAATATTTATCGTCGTACATATTTTTAGCTGAACAATAATCTGACTAGAATTTGTGTCAGGTTAACCTTATATGTTATAAGGACCTGATTTGGTTGACGTAAGGTAATTGTAAATAAGGTACACCTAACAAGGTTCTCATCTGGTTTGAGTACAAGGATCTGGTTTGGTCTAAAATAATCCTGAATAAAGTATACCTATATATACTTTATCAAGTCCTTATCAGAACCTGATGAGGCTATCTGATCGTTACATGACTGATCAGGTCCCGATGAACTTACTTTATCAGGATCTGATAACGAAATAAGGTCAACCTGATTAGGACCTGCTAAAATCCTTGAAAAAATTTCTAGTGGGGAATAAGCTGCTCTGTCGAAAATATTTATTATGATTATAATCTTTTAATTATCATTTTGTTCCCGAGTGGCTTTACGCGACAAAGGAGATGCAAGAAACATTGGAAACAAGAGAGAGTAACGAGGATGGCTGGGAGCATATGACAATGTCTTTAACGGCAAGGGGTTTCTGTTCCTCCACGGTCTTAGCATAAACTCGTTAGATGTGCCCCAAATCCTCGGGAATTAATTCCATTGTAGCACAAACGCCTGAGCTATGTTAATTCTAACGTTTTAACACCGGTGCTGCATCGCGCACGCAGGTGGACGCGTACATGCATGCGTAGCGCGCGTGTGCCTGTGACACAAACCGTGTCACAGTATTCCGTATGTATGCCCCGTTAATTCGGGTCTTAAGAACTTAATTCAGTTTTGCATCGGTGCGCAAGAAACGGGACTTGAGCGTCTACGCGGCGGCGGATGCGAAAAGCTGATTATAAATCGCACGGAGACGTCGCCCTTCGTAACGCATCGCCAAGGATTAATCGCCTCGTCTTGGGATGTGAAAAATTACGCCCCGACCGACGATGCGGTTCCTTTCGCGGACGGCAAGCAAAAACAACGATGAGTAATGCGCCGCGTTCTTTTACAGCGCATTCCGCGACATCATCCCGTTCGCTTAACACGGCCGGGCGATACGTTATACTTATTGCATGACAAAAGTGTACGCTTTCGTAACCATATCGCGCTGCAAAATTGTCTATGCTCCAGTGCCCTCGTTAATCATATTCTTAGCAGCGAATTATTTTGACACTTGTCACTCGCAGTACGCTCGCTTTAAAGTTGAATTTTATAAATAAATCTCATGACAATGATGCATGTGTAATATATTTCAATATGATTTCTCATCGCCAATTTTATTGCGTTTTTTTTAACTTGTCATGGAACAGTGCTGTTATTATTTATTGTAAGCGATTACTATTTATTTATTATATGAAATCGTGGTCAAGCGCTATTTCTATCAAACTTTTCGTTTGACATCGTTAACACTTTTTCTCTCTCGTTCGTCATGATCATTGTGCTCGTTTCGTTCCGCCAATCTACCGTGATAATTGTCGTTCGTCCTACCATCCATATTTTTATTCGCACTCTACAGACGTAGAGCTACATGAAAAAAAGTGACGCAATTTCGATGATGTTTCGCGTTTTCCGCGTGAATTAAACACAATTTTTATCATAGCGACACTTGGTGCTTGATAGTGACACTCCAAATTATTTATGAAGTTGTGTAATAAATGATGATTAAACATATGCTACATAAATGCAATATATTCATTTAAAAATGAATTATGGACGCGTAATTATTAATAAAACGTAGTTAAGCTCTTTAAAACAGCACATATAATCGTTATTTAAAAAACAGTATAAAATTTTACTATTACATTATGAAAAGGATTGTCGAGAGTGTATGTAATACATATATAGCAGTAATGGTGATATTCTTTATTTCATTTTTGTATACACTTTTTATTACTCGCAATATTTTTTTTACAACAATTTATTTTGCTTAATGATAATACTTATTATCTCAGTCTGAAATAACGGCGATTTAATGTACGAACCATTATTCATAAAAATTATAAGAACTGCTCGTGGATTATTCATCACGCTACAGCGGTACAAGTTACCGAGCATTACGTTCTACGATATGAAAAATAAATTCGCGGCTACATCTGTCCGTGCAAAGTACCGGCGCTTCGAAGACGGCGACATGACTGAGCACGGTCGGAAAGACTAGAGAAACCATCTATCATTTAGGTGTATATAATTTGAACTGCGGAGGGTTAGAAGTACTCGTAAAAGGTTGATGCGATCGTAGGTTACCCGGGTCGGTGTAGGTGTGGGGACTTTATCAGCGCGGCATCCATTACTTAGCCGCGAGAGATTACCGCAAGTAAAATGCTCTTGAAGAATGTTATCGCAGATACCAGGCTTGCTTCGTCGGGAATTTGTGCAGTCTCCTTTTTTCCATCACTAAGTGAAGACCAGCCTCGGAATAAGCGCATCCGCGTTTTCTGCTGGAACGAGTTCTATCCAAAAGGGACGCATCCATTGCACAGCTTAAATAACGCGTTAACATTGCGGAGTGATATATATTTCGCGAGATGATAACGTGTTCTATTAGTTTTCAGCCAGTGCAAATTTTCTTGCGCATTCCGCAATATTTTTGCGCAAAGTAGATTGACGCTTCTATACGATCTTCAATTATTCGTCTTTGAAAAACTTTGATATCGACTGCACATTTTATTTATAATAAATTTAATAAACTTCTTTTACGATATTTTTATAAATTTGTAAGAGAGATGAAAGACTTATGGATTAAATCTATACATAAAGGAAATTTCTTTGAATTACGGAGATCTTTTGTTATCGAGTATTGCTTAATAAGTGATGTCTATAATAAGAATCATTACATTTTGATATCTGAAAATATTTATTAAACTTTTCAAAACAAGGATATAAAAATGTAATGATTTAAATCCGTTCGAATCGTTATGAAGTTTGATGAAATTGCGTGATGACAGTCGTGATCAAGCTATCATTGCTTCCCGCAGGGATGATTGATCGGCACAGTCATTTGGGTTTAGCGAACCCACGAAGCCGAGCTCAATATATTGCGGATATTAACATACATTTACACATTATATGTCCATATACAATACGATTTTGTAGATAATAATGCATTATTTTAAAAAATGGATGCAACAACCTAATTGAAAAATAATTAGAGGAATAAAAACTACTATATATGTGTTTGATACAAATGGAGCAGAATAGCGAAAAAATTAAAACTCATTTTTATTTATATTCCTTAATTTAAAAAAAGCTATTATTGTCTATTAATTATTACGAAAGAAAGTAACACCAAATATCGTACTTTTTATGACTTAAGAACAGTCGCATTTTATGCTTTATGAAAGTTATCTGAATAGATTTCGAGTTAAGTAATGAATGGCAATAAATCCTTCTTACTCGTCACGGAAGGATTTGAATTTAGCACTCCCATGCAATAACGCAGTTACACGTTATAATGCCTTAACGTTATACGTTTCGAGTAAGATTGACGCGGTCGGGACAAATGCAAATCGATGTTTTACAATTAATCCGCCTTTATGAAGGCAATCCATCATTGGATGTCGGCATTATGACGATGAATGGTCAAGCGGATAAGTTTTCATTTGCGAATAATGCGTGCGCGGCTTGGTGATTAATAATTGGACGGAAGAAAAGTATCGACAATGCAGTTTGATGCATCTGCAATTACGATGCGCATTAATTTGTTATTATGCAGCAGGTGTAACGTTTTCAACATATGCTTCACGGTCCATAACGCGATAAGCGGATTGGATTCGATTTTTCCTAAATG
This sequence comes from Acromyrmex echinatior, assembly GCF_024713525.1. Taxonomy (NCBI): domain Eukaryota; kingdom Metazoa; phylum Arthropoda; class Insecta; order Hymenoptera; family Formicidae; genus Acromyrmex; species Acromyrmex echinatior. The sequence goes on along the minus strand of NC_141859.1, from coordinate 5,321,891 downwards.
CAAGTATTGTTACATAAAAGCAAATGCTAATATTTAGATAATGACCCGTCGATCATGTAAATTGCCATATACGTAGAAATGTGCAAGATAAGCATATGGGATATCCGTTCAAGTGGATATATGTACGGGATTGTGCGTTGTACTATCGAATCTACTGCCGCAGTAGGAATAGACAATTTAGTTCTAGCGATATTAAACCGCCACGATTACGACAGCGAGAGATTATTGTCATTGTACTCATATCTAAGCTGTGAGCAATACATCGCGCTTTGTCGCGCTAGTAATCCGTACCTCATCGTTCCTCAAATCCTGATCGAATGGCAACAAACACGTATCCGACCGAAATTCAAACGGAATCCATTTCCGTGTCGATTTAGTCAGATCCATTTATCAATGTCTATATTCGAAATAAAAGATTTCTGTTAGTGAACTTGTAATGGATATTCCACTAGCACAGATTTGATAGGAAACCATTTCAGAATCGAGACAATGTGCCGTTGTGACAAATGACAATCCTCAATCATCTTGGCAAATCTTAACGACCTATTCGAAAGAGACATAATCTCGATCTTCTTGAGTGCCCGGGAAAATTTTGTATAGAGAAGCTCGTTGAAGTATTATTTCTTACTTATTGAATTACGGCAAAAAGACTTAAACAATCTAAGCATCAACGTGTTCCCTGACGACATTTATAACACGATTCGAGTAAGAATTTTCTATCGCAAAACTTATATCGATAGTTGTCAAACATCACGTGCATCCCGCGCGATACAAGTGTTGTGGCTAGAAAAGTTTGCAGCCCTGCAGATAAACTGCAGGGTTTCGCGATAGCGATAAGAAAGAAGAAGAACAATGTTAAAGACATATGTTGCAACGTATTCTAAATTGTAAAAGCCGAACAGAGCAAAAGCGTTGTTTCTTTCGAGAAATTGAAAAATTAGTTAATGACTCAATATCTAAACACGAGTTCGCGTTAATTATAAAAAATTCTTGTAATTTTTTTGTACCCTCTAAATTTTTTAAAGTGAATAAAGAAATTTCATTCCAAAAAATTTAGGAAGTACTTTATGCTTCTTCGAACAATAGTTACTTTCTTTTATCAGAAATTTTTCTAATCGTGCCACTTTAAAGTGCACGGAAAGTATACGGTTTTGCTGGAGTATCAAAAAATTTAATATCGATCTGAAAATAATTTTTATCGAACTATCAAAATAATTACGTGAGGCATTCAAATTTGTTGTTAGAATATTAAAATATTTGTCAGCATTACTTATCATACTTGAAATCCTACATAAATTATTTTAACGCTTCAACAAAATTATTTTCAAATCTGTATTCAGCTAAATTTTTAGATCAGCAAAACTACCGTACTTTCTATATAATGTCTCCAGTTCGTTTCTTGATTGTTCTTTCAAACCACGACTCCGCGACGTCCTTTGCGAATTTTGCTTGTCGACTTTTGTCCACGATGACAGTCAGGTCAAACCGCAGTCGTGGTCTTATCGTGGCGTGTGCTTGTAAAACGCGATTTACTCGTACATGCACACTTTGCCAAAGAAGGAAAGAGAGTTGCGTTAAAGGATTAAATCAGGGAGTCGAAAGAGAGATAGGATGAGATGAAGGGATGCGCGTGGCGATATAGATAGGCATGAAATCTACGCTGTAGTACGAATGTGAGCGAAAGTATTAACTTCGAAATTGAGTGCCTGCTGGTTTCTGTACACGCGAGGATGCATATCCGCCCATCTTCGTTGCGCGCTGATCCGCACCTGCGCGATCTATTTGTAACTGCCTTACTCGGCGCAAATAATCGCCGAGTCGATGTATCGGTTCTTTCAAGAAGCGACAATTTTTGTGAATTTAGTCACACTCGAAACGATGAGTCTATCTGGCGATCCATCGATCCGACTATGCTTGCGCAAGCATGCATTAAGCGATATCCGCACACTCGGAATATCCGCTACGATTTCGCCTCTGGGTCGACAGATTGATATCGGACTCACGATATAGGACTTGCGTATATCCCATCGCATTCGTTACTAAACGGGATTTTCAGAGATCGTTCGCTGAACGGATATATGATGCCCCATCTCCTTTATGTCGGTTAATCGGTTTAGCGAATAATGCGCGATGGTTTTTCATTGCAGCTAATGTCGCACGAAGCGACGAGCTTAAATCATCCAGATGAATTCTGTAAAATGTACATAGCAAAACAAATTACTAGAAAATTTATTATTATGAGGCCGCTAATTTTAACGCGTATTGTTGACATGCGGAAATGAAAAAGATAATGAATGAAATATAATTTTCTCTTCTATTTGAGTTATTTTTAATCATATCTATAGATCACACATCACTGTTCCAATATGTAATTAATTTGATTAAAATAATGGAGTTAAACAATATAGCTCAAGAAAATATATTAAATTTGACTCAAATTTAGTTATTTACTAAATAATACATTAATATCGACGATATTTACTTTGAAACCAACCACAGAAATTGATTTACATTTTAGCACAGATGGAAGTTAAAAATAACATAATATTATTTAACGAATTGAATTGTCGTTGCTTCTCTGATATCTAGCAATGTATGGTTTTATTTACATAATAAAATACAGAACGTAATAATAATATAATTGTTATGCAGGAATAAGAAACAATTTAATAATTTTAGATTACCATATCTTTATGTGCATTTATCACTTAAATATTCGATATCGATCTATAAGATTTAAATTTGCTCCAAAAACATTCCCTCTCGTACTAAAGAACATCGCAATATGTCAAAGTCGAGAGTTTGGGACTGGCTCATTGCTTTCCAAAAGTTCGACACACCGTAGGTGCATCAGGGTGATAACGTTGCACACTTTCGCGCTACCTCAAGTTCAGTTTTATGACTGCGCGCCATATTTCGTTGAGTAAATTTATAACAAAGTCTCTGCCGGTTGCTGCGAGATATCTTTTACAAACGTCGCAATATTTGCAAAAAGCTTTACTATTAGCGAAATTGGAATATGTGACTCAAATTTTGTTTCTTACTTGTATATTTTAAATTCAAAAAAATTTTTTCAAAAAATATTTTAGGGAACATAACAAGATAGACAAGATGAGTCACTTCGTATTCGGTATATATTACGAGATTATAACGAAGAAAAGCGTATTGTGTAGAATCTCTTGATCTGCACAATATCATTTGTTGTTTTCACAACTCTTAATGTTACATCACCGATTGATATCATCGTCATACGTACATTTACCTCTTAGAAACGCGAAGCTACCGGAGGAAGAATGCTTAGTCGTAACAGGGAAAAATTGTGTTTCCACGATATCATAAATGTGCTAGCTTGTCGCTCGACCGGTTGTATAAAGTCGGATTAATGTGTTATCATGCGAGATAGCAGCCTGTAAGTCAGTTCCCAGGTGCGTTTCTGCGGGCTTTTTCGAACGAGTATCGTTCGAAAGGGAGCGGCTCTACGTTTTTCCAGCGAAAAAACATATCGAGATGGAATCGACATGATTTGTCGAGATCGAATCAATCTATCTCCCGCGAACAGTCCACGGATCTTTAAACCTGTGTCTCCAAATCACCGAGAGTGTCCCTTTATATCGTGTCGAATTCTTTGTCAATTTTTTCTTTGGAGTAAACGAATATGTTTTATATACAATATTCTATGTTATATTTTTGTTTTTTATTATACATATCTATTTTATAGATACATATTAAGATATATTGTACACAATGTAGAAAACTGTAGATGATAAAAGTTTCATCAACATTTTGATTAGAGTGCCGCAGCAAAGTCGTCATACTTTTCGGGATAATTTCGGGATCTTTATTCTACCTCTTATGCGCTCTTGTGTTCTATGATTAAATAACTTGTGTAACTATTTTTCGAAGCAGAGGAAACCTGCGGAAGCGACGAGCAAACGATAAACGCCAAAGTTCCGAAAATACCGAGGTAATTGCGCATTCTTACATGAGATATTAAACGTTGCGACGTGTAATAACGTAACATCGCGATGTAAGGGATAATACGCGAGCAATTATACAGCATAACTATATGAGACCATAGCATGTCACTATATTCTGAACAAGCATATTAATCTCTATCGAGATGACGATATCAGTAGGATAATGGAGAATGACCTGATATTGAGGAACACGTATAATTTTAGAGAACAATGTGATAATGTGATTCAATCTTCGGTTTAGATTATTGCGTATCAGAAAGATTGAATGCCTGAGTAAAACATTTAATTTTCTTGTTAGACTATAATGCATATGTTCAATGTGACTGCGAATATATGTATATATATTGATATATATATATACATATATGTATATATATATAGTGAAATGTTTCCAGCGAATGAATAATTTTATTGTATTGCTTAAATAAAGAACTTGTACAAATAGAGATATAATATATAAATAATTAATATAATCTAGTATTTAAAATATTGTATTCTCAAGTCTATTATAATAAGAGAATTTTATTAAATTATAACATGAATTAAAAAATAGATTGATAAAAATTATTGTAAAATTATATGTCGGCTGAAAACATTTGACAACCATTTATATATATATATATATAGTATGTAGTATACGTATATATTTTGTGCATGTGTGTGTGTGTGTGTGTGTGTGTGTGTGTGTGTGTGTGTGTGTGTGTGTGTGTGTGTGTGTGTGTATAAGCAGTTGGAAAATCACATCGCGAAGGACGATCGATCGCAACGCAATATAGCACGAATCAATGGCTAGCTCCCCTTTTTCCGCTGCAGACTGCGTTATTCGTTCATGAAAAACGGCGACATTACGATGTTCAATCTACTTCATTTTTTTACTTTCTTCGCCCGACTAGTTGCTCGTCGAGGGTGCTTTCTACCGCACTGACTCTTTATCTGATTGCGATATCGAAAAGGAAGCGTGATCTCTCGCCGTATGAAAAGTGACGATAATAAATTGCATATATCTGTACCAGTTATTAGTCTGTGAACATTCATAGAAAATTGATTAAAAAAAGGTTTATAAATGGAAAAAAATATTATATTTATATACGCATAGATTTTTCAACTATTCACAAAAGAATATTATTTATTCATAAAAATGGATATTTATTTGTACTAGAAAAAATATTTATCATATGGACAGTTTTAATGTATGCATATTATACCTCACTACAAATTTAATTATTTACAAATATTTACAAATTAACAGTATTTCTATGTATAATACAATATATATGAGGCATAAAATAAAATATAAGTGATAATAATTAAATAATAAAATAATATTGCGTATTTACGAAAAATGCAAGCCTCGTTTTTAATGAAATAGATATACATTTTATTATTTATATACGAATACAGAGATATTCATGCATCAATGAAATTTAATAAAAAATATACAGAGCGTATCACAATTCCTAATTGTAGTAATAAATTTCTTAATAAGTATTTTTTACAAGTTTGTATCTTTTTCAAGTTATTGAACAAATGTTCGTATATTTAATTAACTAGACATTTATTTTGTGGCAGTTAGTAATGTCATATAAATTTTTAAGCATTCTAGAATTAATTATTACTAATAATTTATACAAATGTCTACATAAAATTTATTGAGTACGTCTACCTAACTTTGCATTACTCGTCGCGAATATCGAACATCCTCGAAACAGAGCAGTCGTTCTTTAATAACTGAATTTTAATAACTGTTCTCTCAGAAACTACGTTATATTTTACACGATGCCACTCCCGAATATAAAAACATCGCATAATGCTGAAAAAATAAAGTTCCAACACCGAACGATTCTCCGTGCGTACCGAAAAGTTCGCGGATTATTTAACCGATAGCGGTCTCTAAGTAGTCGTATCTCAGTCTTAACGCAACTCCGTTGGCTCCTTTTTATTTGCGAGCGCATTAATTCAATTTGCCTTCTTTCCCGAGGCAATTCCTACTGAGACGTTAGTTATCCTGCCTCGTATTCGGCAAACAAACCATCCCGCTCACTCCATCGATGGTCCGACCATTGGAGTAACTCCTCAGCTCGGCCCCCGTCCTTTTGTTTTATCATCGAGTTACGCCGGGCAAGGCATTAACATTTTTCTGTGATTATTTAAATTTAAGACAATCGTGTCCGTGACTACTCGCGGGCTATAGCTCGGAGTTTAATACCGAACGACGTCGACTATGACGGAGAGAGGGACGAGAGGCGATGCGGGAGGGTGCTGGAGAACGCCCGTCTTTGCTTCCTTCCTTCCTTCCTTCCTTCCTCGATTCCGTCGTTTCTTTCAAGTCTTTTTTCAGACCATTCGAAAAATAATGCCCCGCCTCGGTTCTTCTACTGTTCCTTCCCCAACCCCCGACCCCGATGACAAAGCGTCTCCAGGCGCAAGCTTATACTTACCGTGCGAATTGCCATACTTTCTCTTTCTCCCTTGAGCTCGTCGTTCGGAAAATTTGCAGGCTCGCACGTATATATCGCGTATGATGATTTTATGAAATATCAAACCAATGTATATTAGACAGACAAAATTGTGTGGCAAACAAATGAACGGTTCATATTGTATTTTGCTAATGAACTTTATATGGAGCTTATTACGACGACTACGTTAATGCTGATAATAAGAGTAGTGTGTATGGAGAGACAATACGCAACATACAAACTGCCGTCAAAGTTGTCATCACATTAACAACGCTTTATTTCCGTATTTTTGGACTCAATGCTCCATGTTCCATTTCATTTACGTGTCGGATATTAAATTCGATACTCGCGCGTCACATTTTCCAAAGGACGAGATAATTAGTTATTATTTTCATCCGAGAGTTTACGCACACTGATGTAGTTTCTCGACTTTCCTCGTCCACGTCACAGTTGAGGGCTTCTATGAATTTTTATACGCGTCATCTCTGTGTATTTTCTTTTCCGACAATACGGTAATTAGGATCCCCGGTGCACTTCCGTATGTGTACGGTCGTGAGGCAGCGGCAAAACAATAAACGTTAACGCGGATGATGCCGGCGGTGGTGGAATGAGAATGAGCGAAGGGGCGAGAGGAACGAGGGGGGGCTGAACTGTAAGTGAAAACTATGCTCGTATATCATCGTACCGAGTTCATGGGTCAACAGTGACTTAGTTGCTATTCGCCTCGTAAAGCGACGCTACCGGGAGGTTTGTAATAACGCTCAAGACTCCGGATCTCAGCCGCTTCTCTACATCTTCGTTCCGCAATTTTCGCATATTTCTCCAAGCGGAGGCACGCCTCGTCCGCGCGCCGGACCCAAGAAAACGGCTCGAATGAACGGATAGTGCAGTAAGATCAACGTAATCCGACGTTAAACAGTAAATTAATTTCCACACGGACAGAATGATTTTGCTAAAGTATGTAAAAATAATTTTATTTAACCACATCAAAATAATTATGTACGTAACTCAAGCATGACGGGCAATCCTGTAAAATATTTTCGCAACCAGTTTGAGTGTCTTATGTAATTGCTAGTAAAGTATTATCTCAAGTATTTTGATGGTCTAACGGTATAACCAAATTATTCTCAGATCTGTCTGTGTCTAGCTAAATTTTTAGATACTTTAAAAGCAAAACCGTCCTTTCCGTGAAATCGTAAGTGTTTTGTGAAAATCATTTCTTCTAACGTTATTTTTTAAGTATTTTTACAGAGCTGACGGTTTTGATAATTTTTTAGCAATTTATGCAAGTGTTATTATGTTTTGCAATACGCGAGGAAATATGATAAAAGAGACTGACTGTGTGTACACACATATATCTGTTTAGGCATGCGTCAAAAAACAATTTTATTGTAGTTATATTAATCTGCACGTTATGAAATTTGTTTATTTATCAGCACTTCTGCTGCTGTTTTACATACCTGAATGCATGCGAGTAATCGGGCTTTCATGTGAAACTTTCATGGTGAACACCTATGCGAAATTAACCCTATAATTGTGGTACGAGTATTATGCAAACGATGCGTACGTTCTGTATTTTCATCGTGTTTATTCGTTACTCGGTGCATTATGCATAGAACAAACTGAATAATTGAAGTCATTATGAGGTACTCGACATCATTATTTAGCTCATAGATTTGTGTTTAACAACAAAATTTATGCAATATGTAGGGCAATTAATAAAAATATACTTTATCTCGTTATCTAAACATTGATGTTTCTTTTAGTTAAAACAGCTAAAATTTCCCGTTACAGAATAATTTAGCTTTATTATGCTTTACGACGTGAATTGAATTATTATTATTGATTCACACTATTATTTCGCGCGCATTGCTCGATTTCAGATTAAATGCGTACGTGCTACAGAACGTCCAGGAAATTTTCAAACGAAATGACACGTTGTACTCACGATTTATGAGCGAGGGACTTAACGCGAAATTACGTTGGAAAAAATTTTCGTAGACCGCACGATAAATATCAGCCGAAAGTACGAACCCCCTTTATACGAAGGAAATATAAAAATCCTACGAGGCACGGGTGGACGATTACCGTACGATATTTGTCATCTCTGACAATCACGCTCTACTTTCGGTATTTCTCTTGACACCCGAGATTCAACCGAGCTCGAGATTTACCGTTTGTAATTAATTACAAAATTCCACACGCGCGCGCGAGAAAGGAACAATATATGGGAAAAACTACGTATCGATTCTCCTCAAGTTGGCGCAATGAAAAACTCCAGCTATGAATCTAGAATCTGTATTTATTGTTCATCAAGTGTCAAAATGCATTGCTTATAATTAATAAAACTTATTGCAAATATCGTTTTATATATATATAGAACGTAATAAATTTTAATTCTATATTATGTGTTAATTTAATTAGCGAAGATTTGAAATTTTTTTTTGTTAAAATAGATAAAATATTTCGTCTCTCTCTCTCTCTCTCTCTCTCTCTCTCTATATATATATATATATATATATATAAATTTTTGGTAATTAAATTAACACATAATATAGAATTAAAATTTATTACGTCCTATATTTTTTGTCGTTGAATAATATTGACGGAAGAATACGATTATATTAGTAGCACAGGATTACGTAACTACAGGATTAATTAGCTCTACGATAATTACCGTTTCTACGAATTATGACCAAGCATGGCAAGATTAAACATGCTCGTTCGGGTGAAGTCGAGATACCCGTGACGTCCAGATAGCGTCGCGTATGGTGTTATGTTAAGTGAATTAAATAAATTTCATAACTTTGTCCACGTCTACGTACAGTTTATTTATCATAGCGTGCACTTCCATGCGTTTACCAGCGCGATGTCTCGTGTTTGCAGGAAACGCACGCTACGGTGCTTCTAAAGCACATAGTTGTATGTCTACTAGCGAATTAATGTGCAATATATGCAATATGTACACGCGGAGTGTGTGTAGTGTGGAGTTACGAAAGTTGTTATTGGCGATACAAAGCACATTCACTGGGATAGCTGTAGCTTAACGAGGAAGTATTGGAACCGCATTGTATTCTATGATAACGCGAACGTTATCGCTACAAAGAGATATGATAAAACGCAATATGCGAAACATTATAATACGTTTCAGTAAACGTATCAATGAATAAATTAGATTTTTCGAATGCAATTCGACGATATTTCCGAGTACACGCGCAAAGCGTGTTACGGCCAACGCATTTGATGCCTTCAGCTTTTTTTTTTTATAAAATTTGTGATCCGTATATCCCGTTGAGAAATTGAATCGTAATTGTAAAATCAGAAGAAGAGAGTACGTGACTTTTGGAATATATCTTATGAAACAATTGTCCGGAGATAAATCGCCGCCGAGCTATCGCGCGACTTGGCATTCTGGGATTTAAATCATTCTTTTTTTCAGAAAACGACGTTCTCGAGAAGTATTAAAAGATTCTCGTGTCATTAACCGAACGGATGTTCTCGTTTCCGAGGAACGAGATTCGTAGAATGTCACGTATCTCGATCGCGGCGTGCAGTCAATGACTACGAATAACCCGCATCCTTACTAATTCGGGACACGCCGCCGTATACTCTTTCCCTCTGTTTTTCCGTAAGAAAAATAATCGAAGCTGCTTCGTTGCTTACGCGACTAGCTTATTCCCTTCGAAGTGACATTAACGAGCTCCCGATATCTTTGGGCGGCCGCACTTGGCGATGAAGGAAAATGGCCAGGGCCGCGTGTAAAGGGAAAACGGCTGCAAAAGCAGCAACAGCACGCTCATACAATCCAGCACGCCCCGCTTGTTGGTTCTTGCGGCCTTTTTGTACCGCCAAACTATTTTAATCCCGGTTGGTACCACCTGGTGCCTCAAACCACCAAGCCGTCAATAGCCTCGTTGAACGTTACGAGACATGAGCCAGATTTCGTCGATTAAGTGATGATCCGCGGAGGAGTTGCGAATGCTATCGATTATATCTTGGTGCTCATGAATGCGTTTTAAATCCGGAGAAACATTTCAACGCGCGATTTGCAGAAACAGAATGTATATAAATTCACACAGAATATGTATTTAAGATCCGCTTCGACCGAGTATAAAGTTCTAAAATTTTAATATTTTATATAATCTTGATTATCTCGAACAAAGCGTGAATGCACAAGCGAACGTCTCCGGAAACCCAATTCTAAATTTTGCAGACAAGTTTTTTTGTCAGCTTATGCCTTCGGACAAGAATGCGCGTTTTAATCGAAGAAGTGTCGAATTTCAACTTTTAATTAGTTGTTGCCTATTGAAATCTGATTTTATTGATTATCTGGGTTGCCGTTACATAATATAATAGAAATTACGGGCGGAATATTCTCGATTTCTCATTAAGAATTAATCCTCCCGTTTGCAAAAATATTTTCTATCAAGATCTCGTTGCATGCTTTTCCTGTCATACAAGTTTTTTATCTGTGGTAAATTTGAAAAATAGAAATATTAAGAATTAACGTATTACGTCTCATTATATTTACGTTTTTCAAAAGACATCGCGTTATCGTTATATAATGAATATAACAGAGGCGAAATTGCATGCGGAATATTCTCGATTTCTTATTAGATGTATTCAGTATTATGGGCTGTTTACTGAGCAAGAAAAAAAATTAATATGTTTATTATTACAATCTTTGTAATGTAGAACAACTTATTTATTATATATAATCTTTAATATTATATTAAATATTTCTTACTTATTATTGTTTAAGCGATGTCAGCGATATAAAAGTACGCTCATATATTGCGCTCACTTAGCATTTACGTTTTCATGGCCTTAAATAAGCAGTAAGTAATAAGTAAGTAAGAAACATAGTATTAAAGATTCTCAGTAATAGATAAATTATTCTGAATTATGAATATTATAAATATTAATTTCTTTTTTACTCATTTTGAACATTCAGTAATACTGAATGCACTTATTAAAAACTTCTAAAGTTCCTAATTGCAAAAGTATTTTTTGTCGTAGTTCTCGTTGTATGCTTTTTCTCTTTTTTTTACACACGATTTTGTTAAAATATTAAAAAAGTGAACGAAATACAGATCTAAAAATAATTCTATTGGACCATAAAAATACTTATGTACAACGTTTCAATTGATTGAAAATGTCAAAATTTTTTATTGTATTGCTCATCATGTTTAAGATTTCTATAATACATAATTATTTTGATGGTCCAACAAAATTATTTTCAAATTTGTATCTAACTAAATTTTTAGATATTTCAATAAAATCATTTTTTTTTTCATGATTTTTTCCAGATATTTCAATTGTGATAAATTTGGGAAATAAAAGCACCATTGGTTAACCGTATGGGTCACTGCATTCGCGTCTTTAGGCAGACAAGCGCGCGCTATAACAGATCCGACGAATCCAACGAAAGCGATAGATCTCTAGTTAATTAGCGATCGAACGGAAACCGTGATCCGTGCGATCGCGTCGCCGTATCGAGCCGCATCGAGGCCCGATGTCGATTGTACAGGCGTTATTAACGGCCGTGTGTCCTCCTACTTGATTGGTCGTCGTGAATCAGGGCTACGTCCGACACGTCGTTTCGCCGGTATCCGGCTTTTAGTCCCGTTTGTCTCGTTCACGCGCGCGTCCGTCAAAGCGAATCACGAAGTCAACGTGTGCGCACCTAGGATGCATGAGATCCGAGACGGGAGATGAGCCCGTGTAATGGATGTTGTGTTCCTGAAAGATTAAAGCACACGGAATGTCGATGTGCCTTTACGAGATTAACGATATCGCTCAATACGCGCTATATATATTTCGTCCATGTAAAAATTGTCATTCTATCCCTTTGAGGCTCAATGGAAGCAATTTTTTCACTCCCGGTAAATAAGAGGAACGTTTTATTTCCCCTTTTCTTCGGATAGACATCCGATGGACATCGAATCGATAGCCGTATATTCCCGCGAAATCGATCGATTATCCTAAATCGATAGAAGTTTATTTCCGAATAAGTGATCTCACCTCTCTTGTTTAACTTGTAGAAAATTCCGTCTAAATATTCGAGAATAGTTTCATATTCGTTGAACACTGTCGTTTAATTGATTAATAATGTTAAATTTTCTCCCGGCCATGCGCAGTTACGAAGTGAATTTCAATTAGAAGTTTCAGCGCCTGCTAACATCCGGACAGTAATTAGAAATGCGCTCAATAAATCGCTCGGTACAGGCATCGTCGCTTTAATTACCTTTCTCGAAGTTCGATCTCAAAGCGCCGCTAGAAGTACAAACATCGCGAATTACATAAGTACCTTTATCGCCGTTGCTTTTCAGAAATAGCGGGCGCGATCACTGACGCGAAAACCGACGGTCGTGAGAATATGATATCGATTAAACTTGCCACTTTCTACAGTCGTTTGCAGCATCGTTTTGCTAGATTAAACAAGTAAGCACCAAGATCGTTCGTGGAAATGTTCGTAGCAATTTTAACAATGCATTTCCATTTGTAATTATAAGCATACATATATATATATATATTCTATAATCAATTATATTTCAAGTTATTGTTAACCCTTTGCAATTAGACTGAACGTGTATATGTTATGTATCGTACGGAAAGATTTTGCTGAAAGATCTAAAATTTTATACAGGTATCTGAAAATAATTGTGTTGGATTATTAAAATAATTATGTTTGGAAACTAAAAAATGATAAACGATGTTGCAAAAAATTTTGATATTCTAACGACTTTGAGTTTTCGATCAAATTATTTTGATGGTTACAAAATTATTTTCAGTTCTGTATTCAGCACACTGTTAAATCTTTTAGCATAATTTTTTTTTCCGCGTATAATGCAATGTAGGTTTAAATGTAGACGATCATAATTGACATATTAATCTATAAATTTATGCAAATTCTATGATCATGTTAAATCTGTCGAATAAAATAAAACAATTGAAATAAAACTATGAGATTGAAGACGAAACACTTCTTCTTTAATCATTTGCAAGAATAATTTGAAACCACAAAAAAATCTTACTTCACAAATTACATTATAATTTGAACAATAACATCTTTCTACGAAGCGTCATATTTTCTAATGCTCGCTATAAATTTTTTCATGCGATAAAGCAGCTCCGCTAACAAGTATTAATACAAAACGACGCGCAATTATAAAACCAGCGAAAATCCGTTAAACGTGAAAAACGATTTAAGCGTGGAATGTAGAGCGGACGAACGATCGGGTGCGCGACGACCAGCGCATTACGGAAACAAATTGATTTCGGGCGGTACCATTGTGCAGAAGTTGCGTTTGGCAGATGACGAAGTACAGAACCGCAGAACGGCCGACCCTTCACCCGCCTTTCAATCATGCCGCGTCAGGACCGAAGGAACCATGCGCGTCCATTCTCTCTGAGCCGTTCGCTCGTTTTGCTGGGTCGAAATTACTGCGGCATTAGTCCTGCGAACCTGTTAAGCGATGAGAATGTGAATAAGATGAAGTCGGACAACAACCAACAGTTTCTATATCAAGCCTTGATATTCTCAGCTGCGACGTTGCACGTCGTAGAATTTAATCCTTAATACACAGGATCATTCGTGTTCTGCACGTTTTTTCTCTTTGATTATGAGGCACATAAAGTAATTAGTTATAATATTTATATATTATATTTTTTTTAATACACAACTTTAGAAATCATTTTTAAAGATTAGCTCTCTAAATTTCTTGGAATGAAATCTCACTATTTATTACTCTATTTAAACAAAAAATATTACAAAATTTTTTTAGATCGATCTTGTTTCGGAATTTAAAAAATAACATAAAAGTAACAAATCGTTATTTTTTAATTAACGATAATGTTAACGATTTATTTTTAAGAATCAGTAACTAATAATGCGGTAACTAATTACTTTTAAAAAGTAATTTTTCATTTTCTGATACAAATCATTTAATGTCTAATTTTTGTATACTCTTGTTAAAGCGATAAAAATTAATCCGGGATACAAATTACCCATCGTATATAGTAAAAAATCGGAAAATCATTATGTGTACTATGGATTAATTAATTGTAAGCTCTTTGCATCGTTATGTTACCATTATACAATGTAGTCTGTATTACTTCGTTAATAAAATACAGAAACTCTTTTACATTTTTCACAACAATGCTTCACATGATGCGATAATTTCATATATAATAATTGAGAAAAGTACTTGATCCTATTGTCAGAAAAAAGTTCATTGTATTACGGTGCCGAGGTAATGCAAGGATCGAGCGCGCGCGCGCGCCTTCTTTCGCCGCGGCGTCTCGAAGGCGGAAAAGAAGTCTTTGTAAGGTTGAATGAAATAGTGGGTGGCAGAGACGGAGGAGAAGAAGGAGGGGAAGGCTTCCAGGCCCGAATATTACAGCAAGACGAATGCGCGCAATAAAGTAAACTACACAATAGCAACGCGCGGCGGTGACGGGTAGAACGGAACGGTTGAGTTGGTGGGTGGGCACCGGTGAGAGAAAATGCGTAAGAGGCAAATGGGATTCGCGCGATTTGGAAGAATCTGATATTTAAAAAAGATCTTTTCGCGGATGACTCGAAAAAGAGTATAATACTTTTTTGCTCGAAAGAAACGCCGGAAATAGGGATACTTTATCGAAAGCCGTAACCGTAGATAACTCAAGATATCTCATGCTATTTATTAGATCCGCTTGCGTCGGATCTAATATATCCGGATTGAAGAGGAGAACTAATCATCTCGTGCATAATGGCAGTGATACGAGCTGTAATTCCAGAAATTATCGATATATATATATATATTATTCTTGTTCTCAATTCTCGTAACTATACAATTTTCATGCTCGATTCTCAGGTTCGATTCTTGACATTTCATTCAGATCGTAATTGTTGAACGAGACTTGAGATTTTCCTTCCGCAATTCGAAAGGTTTAGTCGGCAAAATTCAGGGCGGAATTTAAGGGAAGTTCGACAATAGAAGGGATGTCGTTGCTCATGGACATTTATACTCTATCGATTGGTAAAAGCGCGCTCCTCTCCTTATTTTCGAGAAAAGCGACCCTCTTCCCCTCTCCAGTGGCCGTTTCCATCCAGAAGCGATAGAAAGCTTCGCACAGAAGGCCCTTATTGCACTTCGGAGCCGATCTATCGAGACGATACCTTCTATCCACCTCGTTGCATGCGAGTGCGACGTATGTACGTGTTATCCGCACACAGTTATATTTCAAGTTGCTGTTTTTATGATCTTAGCTATCTCGTCCGCAATAAATACAACGACTAAATTATCGCTGACACTAGATCGATAAATTACGTAATAGCCATGTAAGTTGAAACTTTCAGTCGGGTTTTTATTACTCATTTAATACTAACATATGACTTTATGCGGATCACGCAATGTTAATTAATTTAATTAAAAAGTGAGAAAGTGAGATGATAAACTTCAGCTTTAATTAGAATTCTAGTTAGTAGTGAAAGTAATCAAATAATTTTTCAAGAACATGTTGCTTACAATTATTTCGAATATTATATTACATTGTCGCACTCTAACAAACACATATACATACATATATACACACACTGTGAAAATTTGTGTTAAATTTACCACTTTATATTCAAACAATCCACTTATGTGAATTAATTTAACACAAAATGAATTAGAAAGTAACACAAATATTATTTAAGAAGATAAATACAAAAAAAAAAGGTAATAATGATAGTTTGTAAACAAATCGCGAAAATATATTTTTCAGTAAAATTAACATTTATATTATGTTAAAATTTTATTCTAGAATTTACATTTTATAACACATTATTTTTATTTGTCTACGTATTCATAAATAGTTATTTTGACACAAAAAATTTTGAATATCAATTTAATACAAACTATTTAAATAACACAATCACATAATATTAAATTAACATTCGAATGTGTTAAAAGATTAAACACAAAATTTTAACAAGAACTTGAGTGAATCGTTTCCAACACAAATATTTTTTATTGTACACATAAAGTCTCGATGATTGAATGATTTTAATCGCTAACGTCGAGAGTAATGAACTACGTTTCGAACTCACGGCGAATCATCGTGCACATTCAATCTCCGCGAAAAATTCCGAGTTCTCTTTGAATCACGGTAATGAGAGAAGAGGGTACTACACAGAGACAAAGTTGTGTCTCGTTGCGACGTTCTCATCGACACACGACGACCACGGTTCTATATCTATGTGTGGTAACATGCAGTGCACCGCACGCGTGACTCTTCCATGATTACACTCGAATGTCAAAGTGGATAGGCGCAAGTTCCATGCGGCTCTTCGCTCTCTCTTCGCTCGCCGAACGCAACCCGTTCATTACGGTAAAGTTGTCAGGCGATCGCATGCTACTTCGCCATATCGGAGACGGAGTCGTCGGTTCATCCTCATCGTTTTCCTCCTACTATCCTAAGCCGCTGGCTTTTATTGACTGAAGCGATAAAACCTTACTTACCTTCGATTACCCGTTAGGATCTGTAAAAGGACTTCCTGGTAAATTCTAGGCTTAACGCCAGAGACCTCATCGTTACACCAATCATGACGTGACATTTAAAAAATTATCATTGATTCTCTCTCAATATGCAAAACGAGAAGTTTACAAATGTAACAATACAGATACAAATTTAATAATAGCTGTTATATAAAAAGTGCGCAAACAACGTATATAATACATAAAATAAAAATTGCATTTTGAGAAAATAAGACTATTGTACATATAAGCAAACATGATATAAATAGTAATATGAAATATTGGTACGACTGGCAGTAATAACAAATAATTTATATAATAAAGACAATAAAATTTAGTAATTAATTAAAATTGAACGTAATAAAAGAAACGACAGTTCGCAAAAACAAAAGAAGAATATGGATTGTTAAGGAGAATTAAAACTTGATAATAGAATAACAAAATAAAGTAAGCATAGAATTTCGTGGTATAATGAATACAGAAATAAATGCTTATATTATTTATGTCAATATTTGTATTCGAAACGTAACATAGAATCGTATCTATGATTTCCATTGATATGAATGAAGAAATATATCATTATGACGTGAAACACGATTTATGTTTACCAGCTGCTATTATGTACAATAATTTTTATTTCACGATATAAAATAACATTTTCTGCATTGTCTGAATGTACAATACCTACGTTTATCGTGAGTTTACAAACCGTTATCCGAGTGTTATCCGTTTTGCAGAAACTTTTTGCAATTTAACTTCGCAAGCGTTTGCATTCTACCTAGTAACAATCCGTAATAGATGATAGAAAGTCCGCCGCAGTTTCACTTTGGTAATTTCAGTCGTCCACTTTCCGGATCAGTACGACACACTACTACAGTTGGTAATCGCAAACGGAAAGATTCGTTGAAGGAAATCGTTATGTCACTCCGGTGAAAGCGAGATCTACGAGTGGCGTCGCGACGGCCGTTTCCTCGGGAAAAACATGGAGCATTATTTCTGCTACGCTCGTTGGATGTCGGCTGGGAAGATTGGGGTATAATCACAACTGGAGCTGACTCTTTTGCTAGAGAGTAGTACACGCATACACGTGTATACTTGCGTCTCATCCCACACAAACATACTGAAAGAAAAGATCGGTTGCTGCAACAAAAGAGATTAGATGATTAAATATGGCTTAGCATTTTTAATTGACTGCAACCAATTTTTTATTGCGTTAGCCAATCGAAATTCTATACTGACATTGCGGATAGGTAACACAACCAATTGTCTGCAGCAACTAAACATTGCAACCAATTAAAAATGCTAGGTCATATTTTATCATCTAATTTGCTCCAGCAGCCAATCTTTTCTTTCAGTGCAGTAATAAACAGAAACGCATAGGCCAGGAAGATTAGAGGAACAGGCACGATGGGACGGGAAAAGGCGATCAGGAGGGGATATCCGCAGAGGTAGGAACGAACAAGGGGGTGAAAGGGATCGAGGAACGACGGTTGGCAGAGTACACCTAATTAGTGCTATTACGGGACCTACTGTTTTGCCAAATCGGCGCCGACTTAATATTGTCCGCAATGGCCGTCGACGCGCCTGTGCTCTCGTCGGACGACAGTTCCACTGGTAATTGGCGCATGGTACGTAACGGGGGACTGCATTCAATTAGTTTCGTAAAAAAGCGCGACAGCCACTCGCGGTAACGCTGGAAAATGAATGGAGACTCCAACCGCTAACTCTCTCCTTCTCTTCTCTTCACCGACTCACCGCGGGTCTTCTTTAAACGGAGTGCTACATTTTTCCATCACTCATCATTGCGCATTCATATACCATTCTCGTCAATCCTCGCAATCGTTTTATTCACATTCTATTCAGAACTTGTTTTACAGGTTACTTATAGTCACCTTTCACCACTATTATCATCCAATAACGCGATTTATTCGTGAGAGATAAATTAATAGCTGCCGTTCTTGGTATATATTATATATATATATGTAGCTGGTTCATGGATATCATGTACTTTTTATTATCACTAACCATTATATTAATATAATGAGAAAGAATGGATATCAGTATAATTACTGAAATTACGAAGTAGTTCTAGAAATACAATAGAAAAATTTCTTTCAGAGGAGATTTTCAATTACATTTCTTTATTTTTCTATGCTATTAATCATTTGTGTTTACTTTTTCTTTAGTTATGTTTATAAGAAATATTATCTCTCATAAATACACTTTCCTGATTATCTTTCTTTATTCTTTTCTAATCAACTTTCAATCAATTTCTGTAGATATTAAAAAATATCTCAATTTATAAAATCTTAATTTACAAAAATAAAGTACTAGTCTTCAGAAATTATTTATGAATTAAGTTGCAAAGGGTACAATGAATAGTTTGAAACATTAAGAGTGGATCTTGTAACCGACATTCCCTCGCGCGAAGCTTTAGTTATTCTTGGTTCGCATTGTTTCGATTTGGGTAAATCCCAACACTGCGCTTTTATTTAACATTTACAAGACGAGAAAACCACTATAGTGGCGCTGAAACTGTGTCATATTTTGAGGTAAGAAATACGATGAAATGAATTATATTATAACAAATCTTATTCAAGGAAAAGCTCTGTAAGATTTTAAAAATAGATTCTTGTCCTTTAGAGGTTAAGTGAATTTAATTTGAAATAATATCTTACTTCCTCTTTTTTTTCAGCTAACGCGATATTTAAAAAATTTAACAATGTCTCTCGATAAGTTAAAATTGAAATTATTAGCGGAAATTATTCTTATTATTATTAGAGCATAAGATTTATACGAAGCGAAATATTTTAATAAAGCTGATTATTACGATGAAAATTATCGCAAATTTTTAATAACAAGAGGAAAATTATTAATTTTAAGACGTTCATATCGTCAATTATAAAGCGGAATCTATAAATTACAAAATTAATTAATAGAATTGCAATTTTCGTATACAAAATTTATGATGAAAAGACCGCTCTCCATAATTTTATTTAAAATTAGCTTTTAATAGATAACACTTGTAAAGAAGCGCTCATAAATACCAATATATATAATTTTATATAAGCTCGGATAAATAGTTTACATTTATCTAATTTCCTATTTGTGGAAACTGAAATCTATTTGTGAAAAGTATCTTAAACTTTAATGTCATCGAGATTTCTGCAGGATTCTCTTGAAACGAATTTACTATCTAATTAATGTTCCGCTGTCTTCTCAAATACAGATGTAATTTTAATATAATTATAATCGATCAGCATCTGTCTCATGCACGCTATGCAACAATCATTTTATAATATTTCAGGGTCTGGGTTCTACCAGAAACTGTCGCGCGTGTGATCGAACATCTAGAATCGCGTATCGTGCGCGTAGTAACGCACGAGATTTACGTCGACGATATATTTTCCGATGGCGTCTAACTCGGTGCTTACAAATTCCACGCGCATACGCACGTATGCACGTACGCACCCACGCACGCATACGCCCGCGATGTTTACCCGCACGAAGTATCGTATGCACAGGTGCTATACTTTTTTACAATGGGCAAAAAGCTATCGAAACGGATCGAAGAGTTACAAGCGCGGTTACGGCGGGAACGCTGGAAACGCCGTTCTATATGTCCGACAATGCGCTTTTTGCTCCGGAAAAAAAAGCTTATACTCGCGAGCTTACGTGTGTAATTGCGAATGAGGGACTCTGAGCCAACCAAACGGCGAATCGAACAAATCGAAAGTAAAAAGTTTACATCCTTCGAAAAGGAACGTACACAAATTAATTCTTATTTCTCTAAATTCTTATTCCTCGTTTCAGAATTTACATAAATAGTAAATTATGTTGTGATTAAATGATCAACATTCTATGATTAATTTTTATTTAAAAAAAAAATTCGTTCACAATATATTCCAACATATTTCCTTTATCTACTCGGAAAAAAATTATACAAACAGCTGACAGCAATCTAATGGAAAATAACCTTGTTAATTCAATCACAATATTAATGAAATAAATAATATTGATTATTGAAACAAGAGTGTATTTGTGTTTCATAAATATTGTCGCAAAGTTAACGAGATTATTTTCAGTTATACTACTGTCGCTAATTCTGTTAATACATCATTTTTTTTCATATATATAGCAGCTTTTTTATTTAAAAAATAATTAAATTAAAAAATAGAATGAATTACCTTCTCTCCTCTCTCTTTTCCTCTGGTTCTTTGTCTTTTTCTCTTTCAATAAGTTAACATTTTTAAGTTGTCGAGAATAGCAGTGCCTGTTTCATGTTAGATCTTTTTAATCTTAGCCCGATATTACGATCTATACGTCGAGACCGCACACATAGCCTGGTCTGTTTATTCCGAACCGTTATAACCGGCTGGTGCAAAATCCTGGCTTTCGTAACTGAATGTTCACGTATACGGAGAAACGATTTTCGGTTGGAAGGCGCTGAATTCACCGCAGACTATTATGATCGTGACACACATTGCTGCACACATGATGCAACGACGAAGTTCTCTCTTACATTCGCGCGGATGAGCTTGATATTAGGACGGAGTATTTTTCTTCATCTCAGTCCGTTTTCACAAACAATGCAATCTCACAGCGCAATAATGCACTATAAAGCTTAATTTTCTGCGCGCGCGTCATCGGATCTCACGTCACGAACTAGAACGCAAGGAGTTTCAGAGATTTCTGTAAATAGCGACTTCTTCTTATATTTTTATCATCGTATCGCCCACATATTTTTTTTTTTCAAAGCCAACCACATAGCGTGCTTCCTCTCGTTCCGCATACCCGGATGCGTGCTAAGCGACCTTGACCCAAGCCCTTTAGACGCAGCTAATTACTGTGAAACCTTTTCTATCGAGAACCGAGACTCTCTATAAGTTTCGACCCTCCGGGACGCGCCGATCGGTGGAACGAAACTTTAATTTTAGCTTAGGGATACCTGCCGATTCCACGCCGATATCCATTTCTCGGTATCGGAAGAACGAGTTCGACCGCCTACAGGTAGGTCCTCGTTATTTCGGCTCTGATCTTTCTATACCTCGCTGTCCGCGGCGTCACGCTTCTCTCGTAGACACCGTTTCATTACGCCTAGTTTTCTCTCTACGACCGACCTTTTCAAAGGACCTCGATACCACCCATTCCCGGGGGCGTGGATTTAATAAAATAACTTATACCGAACTCTCTCTCCGAGCGTTCTGAAGTTACCCGGTGAGAAACGGGACGCGGAGGAGGTTAAAGCCGGGGTCTGGAAAGAGATCAGTAACTGCGGCATTGAGGGGAGGAGGAGGAAGAGGAAGAGTCGGGACAGGAACGGGAAGGACGAAAAAGAGAGAAAGGGAAACGGAGTGAGAGGTAGCAACGTATCTTACTTTCCGCGTAGCGTAGCGAAGCGACTGATATCAGGAGGAACTTTTAGTTCCGCGCTTACGACGGTTCAACTCGGAAGAACTATGGTCTTATCTGGAGCTGGAAGTCCGCGCGAGTCCGCGTCTACCGTTCTCCATCCACGCAGAGCTTCTTACCGTCTTGCCCCTGCGCTCCCGTGGATGTCCATCTGTACGAGATGTCAACCTTATTACGACAACGTCGCGGACGCGTTAGATTTTTTACCGTAATTAAGCCCCTTTGATGTTGATAGTTAGCTGAGGCCATCAGATGTTGTATAGTACGTGCGAGTTAAGCATGCTCGCGGGAACAGTTTCTTCATCGTTGGTCGTCCGGAGAGAAAAGCTCGCGGGGTGGAAGTTCCAGTTCGCAGTACGTAAAAAGCGATGTTCGCTGCGAACCGGGCCGTTTGTGTGTGCCGTGCGTTATGTTCTTTGAAATTCAATTTTATCTTTACCGTGTAGGGTTTTGTACTATGTTAGACGATTACGACTAACGTCTTTATTCTTGATTTTTTTTTTGCGCCTTTCTCTTCACCGTTCTCGTAATTCTCTCGGCTAGAGTAAGCACGTTGAAGGAACAAAGCGAAATTGAGTTTGTAGATAATTATCACTTGCAAGCTCTATGTTCTTCAGTTTTGTGTAATAAAGCGCTGTATGACAAATAGTCTATAGAATGAGTTGGCACTTGAGATTTTATGTAAAAACAAATTAAATTTTTATATTTGCGCAACTAAATATCGAATTAAATTATGGCTAATATATTCAGTTACTTTTATTGTAAAATTTAAGCGTAAATGTGGAATTTTTATTATTCAAGGAACGTGATAGATATTTCTGTCCCTAAAAAAGATGCTCTTAAAAGGTGCTAAAATCATTTATGACTTAAGACGACATGATAACTTGATCGTGTAACATCCAGGCGAGCCTTTTTTTCTAAAAAGAACGTTGCATAGTGTCATTAAAAGTCGCTTTCACGCGTCACTCTTTTGTCTCTGATTTTTTTTATCAAATGTCGAAATACTCGCTGCCGGAAACAGCGGCAATTCTTGCCAAAGGGCGTCGTGTCTCTTTTTCTCGGTGATTCTTCAAGTGAATATATATCTGCGCCGTGCTTTCGACAGCGGTACCATACAAAAGAGCGGTGACACCTGCGCGCACATTTTTTTTCCTCCCCCCAGAGTCGCTGGGTCGTCATATTGCAGCGGAACAACGGTTTAAAATAATTTAGAAGCGGCATACGCGGAGTAGTGGGAGAGGAATGAAGGGAAGAGGAACCTATACGTGGGATAGCAGACGGTTCTCGTCGTAGTTGTCGTCGTCGTCGCCGCCATCGCCGCCGCCGCCGCTGCCAGCCGTTGTCGTCGTCGTCTGCGTCGACGAGAAAATAATGAATGCATGAGAGGTACCGGGGGTGAAATAGGGGTGGTGAGTACCACACGGGGCAACGTGTCGCGCACACGTGTTCGCTCGCCACCTCTTGCATACCTCTCCACCTCCTGCATCTGCATCACTGCCATCCCCCAGAGAACGGTCTCCCATTCCCAGGGTGGTCTCTGCCACCCGCTCGCTCGCATTTCTTTTTTTTTCTCTTTACTCCTGTTCTCCTCTCCCCCCCTCCCTCCTCTACCCCCGAGAGAAAACGCCTGTAAATATTTACGCGACGACTCGCGCTCTGCGTACGCTTTATTTTAGCATCCATTCGGTATAACCTGCGTACTTTCCTGCGAGACATAGTAGAGATCGCGGTTAAGCTACGGTTTACGCCAGAGAGACAGGGATGTAGTTATTACGTAGCCGCAGTAAACAAAGGGAACCATCAGCGAATTACTTCTGCCACTTTCCAGTACATGAAGAAATAAAAAATGTAAACTGTGTATTTGAAAAAAATTAATCTTTCAAAATATAATACAAAGGCTCGGAGAGCAATTAAAAGCAGAGTAAAGGAACGAGTTACAAGCCACAATAATGGTGCATAAAATTTGTTGAACGGGACTTAATTTTAATATTAAAATATAATAATTAGCTTGGATTAGTACTTCGCTCGTTTTACTTGGACATAATATTTACTTAAAAAGACTTTAGTTTAAATTTTTTTATTACTCAGAATGTTTGTTGGAATTTGGTGAAAGTGCCGTGCGTGTGTTATATTATAATTTGTGCAGAAATACGTCAGGTTATGTTAATAAAAATAAGGAGCGGTCTAAATAATAGAAATTAAAAGGCTCGGGTTCATTAGTGAAATACTTGCGTTAATACAAAATTTTTAATTATACTAGAAGTAGAAAACAGTTTACGTATCTCGCATGTCTTCTTGCAATGACTCGATTCACGATAGCGAAACGACGTCATGGTTAATAAAGATCCTTCGAATACTTAATGCCAACTATTTATTTATGCTGCCTTAAATAAAAAAGACATTGTCTCATATATCGATGTGCAATAGCAATTAAATACGAGCTTTGTTTTTGAAATATTTCGCGCTCAATTAAAATTCATTAATTTCTTTGCATACAGAATTGGGTATTACATATTAAATTTCGATACACTGCAATATAGGTCAAAGGTTCAATTTAACCTTCTTTAATATAATTTTACTTATTTTAAAGCATTCTCATATTAATATTAATTTCTGTCATTAATTATTTTCAATTAATTAAGGATTAAATTTATTTCATTTAAATGCGGATATTGTAAATTGTATATGAATATCAAAAAGTTATATAAATGCATTTGTGATATCAAATAGCTAATATGATCATTAAATAAAATGATACGCTATATAATTTGGAAATAGAAATAAAATGTGCAAATCTCTCATGATCATATTAGACAATATCGATAAAGTGATATCGAATGCGAGTTTGAATAATCAACAAATGTCACGGCTTTTACATTTAATTCGGAATTTGAGACTTATTGAGCATCACGCGATTAACTCTTCGACATAAAAAATCGTGAGTAGAAAAGAGAGAAAGAATCGGGTCGGCGTTCGTGCTCCCGCTTCGGCCTTTTTGGAGTGCCGAAGAATGAGTTCGTTGGACCGTGGAGAAACGTGACTGCATAAAAGTAGGATCCACTTTAAAGGTCTTTGATCCTACCCGTGTCTGTCTCTTCTAGGAATATATGCGTGCACACAGTTCGCAGAACAAAGTGGAATATGGAACGGAACGGTCGTTCGCAAAGTAGGATAATACAGAACAGCGTTCGAAAAGGCGCGAGATGAGACGCACCTCTTCCCATTCTCTTTCTTTTTCCTCTTTAGAGTGCGAATATTATTTCCGTATTTACAAAAATGTTCCGATATCCATTCCTGGCGATAACGCGAGGTTCTGCACTTACCACTTTCTATCGAGGTTGCTGTACCGCGCGATCCTTATATCTTCCGGTAGGTAACGTACACTCGCGTTACATTGTAGCCGCAATGGCCCGTTCCGCGGCGCCCGCAAAGAATACTAAATGCGAAATGTGTTCCGCAATTTGTCTGCCTTTATGTGGCGAGCGGAGATACAAATTTCGGCAAGCATAAAACTCGTGATATACATACGTTAAATGGTGAGGAACGTGATATCATTCATCCTTAATTCTCTTTCGCAACTTTTCAATGTCTAATATTGAATTTTTTTTGCAAATAAAGTCCAGATGTAATACGTATGTATAAGTATCGAATTATTAAAAAAATATAACAAATTCATTCTTAATAAAGTTTAAAATTAATTAATTATTATTTACTGTTACCAATCCCTTGAATTAAACATTTTGTTATTTTTAACTTGTGACAAAATACAAATTAATCTATTTCAGTCATTTCGACGTAAACAACGTCCATATTAACGCATATGCATTCTTAGTTAATAATAAAGTAAATTTCAGTAAAATTTAATACATTTTTTAAAATTAAATTATTTCATTCCATTATTTTCATTAAATTAATAACATATTGAATAGAAACAGTGGTCCATAGAAATAATTAAGAATAACTCAAGTTGGATATAATTTGATATTATGACTTTAACAGTAAAACAATCTCCTGAAGCTTGTATAAATGAACGGAAGTGTCCTGAAGTACTTCTAAAGACAAAACTGTGGAAACGGTCCCGAATTGTTATCGCAACGAAAGAATTAAAATGTTTAATGCTGGATGTAGGTGGGTACGTCAGATACGCGAGGTAGCCTGTAAAAAAAAAATCTCGAAGGTGCTTCGAACCTATGAGAGAAGCTCTTAAAACGGCGACCCCCGCCGTCTTTATCTTCCACTTTTTCCGGATTTCATTAAAGCCGCGGGCGCAGCCGTGCATACGATCGTCCGTCAAGATATCCTTGCCGGAGACATTATCCTCGGTGACGTCTATTCACTAATTTCACGGCGCGGCGCGGCGCATGCACGCGCGGCCAGCCAATTGCACATCCTCGCGCGAACGCCGTTTCAAAGTCGGCCGGCGCGGCGAATACATTCGCGCGGGTCAGCCATTCTATTTCTGGCAGCGTGCCGGGCGACATTAATCCTCGGAGACCGCGGACATAAAGGTAGGCGGGTAGGTAGGTTGGTGGATGAACGAGAAGAGAAAAGTCCGCTTCTCTCCATTTGAATTCGTCACCGGGACGAAAATACCCCTTTTGTTTCTTCTAATGCCTGCTCTTTCTCTCCTCCTCCGTTCTTTCCATCCCTCTTTCCCTTTACCTCTCCCCTACCCATCCTTGCTTTCAGCCACGTTCGTGCCGCGTTGCTCCTTTCCTTCCTGCTCCGAACCCGCACGGATCTCCTATCCCCCTTCATCCCCGACGCGCGACCAGAATCTGCACTCTTGTCGTGTTTCTGGGATAATGAAAGGACCGTCGAAACGAAGTCCATTGACGACGCAGTTGACCCGCCTCGTTTAATCCTGCCAGAATACACCGGAATCCGCTCGTATATCATGCGGAAATAAAGAGTTTACCGTCCGTCACTAAAAGCATCGTCCTCCACGATGCATCCGGGAAATCCCCGAGATCCGTTTCCGCGGTTGTGCGGAACGCACGCCTCATAATTATGCATTGCACTTTCCGGCTGCGCTGCACCGGGTTAGATGCCGCGTCGTCATTTTTTGTTTTCACTCATGTTTCAGTTACGACGGGAAAATTTTTATTTATTTATTGAAGAAAAGCCGAAAACCTGTACTGAACTATCGCAAAAAATGTTATTGTATTGGATTTTTGTGTAGAATGCCTACGGCAATAATGCGCGTGCTCTAACCACGTTCAAACTTCCTCACTAAAAAAAACAAAAAGAAAAAAGAACAACGTCGGAACTCGCCAATGTCGAAATTCCTTCCGACCGATACCAGCCAAGAATTCCATTCTTTACGAGAACTCGCAGTGGCATAATAACCCTTGGTATTCAGCATTCGGCCGTTGTCATCGCGACAAACTTCTTCGGTTACAAGAGCGTCACATTTCCGTTCTATTAGTGTTATTAGGTGAATGGTCTTCCGTAGAAACGTGGCGCGTCGTCGTGAATCGCTGGCCGATCAAATCGAAATTTCCTGGGGCGGGAATATGCGACATCAGATCGCTATATTCGTTCACGGCGGAAGTCGAGGACCGTCGCTTTCAGCGGCGACGGGGGCTATCCATACTCAGGATGCCACGGCGATCGTGTGGAAACTGTAAGTCGCGGACGTGAGCCATCGATGATACGTGATCCCGCGAAGTGGACCGTCCCTAGCACGTACAGCTATTGCAAAGTAAAGCTGGTTTATACCCCATCCTTACCGAAGCACCCTTTAAGCCACTATCAACGATACACGATTATCGATTGAACATCCGTTTGAAAAAGAGATTCCACTGTGGACATTGATGCGCAAAGTTAACAGTAACACTAGAAAAGAAATTAAAATGGTAACAATCCTCGACGACAGTAAATAATATTTCAATATACGTTAATTATTAAGGAGTATGTAAATGTGATATTAAAAATGGACGAACGACTCTCGGCGAACTGTCCATTTCAAATTCGCTGCTTTTTGCAGCATGGCTATTCCTAATAGTCAGACTTTATTAACTCCGGGAAAAAAATTATGGTAATAAAGGGAGAGATCCTCTCGTAATACGGAGAATGTATACATGTCGCGTTTAAGCGCGTTCCCATTGCCGACTTAATTTCATCCACGGCTTCTTCTGTCCAAAGTTCGTTCGCGAGTTTGAATATGAGAACGTATAAAGAGAGAGAGAGAGAGAGAGAGAGAGCGTGCCTTTATTATCTCTAAGAGAATTTGTTCTTTATTTAAAGGCAACTTCAATATTTTTTTGATGCTGTTGAAAGTCGCAAATTCTGTAACATGTGCCACGCGAAATACGTAAAATAATCCAGCGTGCCCGGAGCAGCATACTGACGAGAGAGAGCGATGTTACAAAAATGGGAATTTAAGAGTACTCCATCATACACGACGCTCATGGGATACGAGTACTTCCAGAAAGTATTAAATTTCATGTTATTTATTCATTTATTACACTCGCGCATATATCTCATTTGGTAAATGCCGGAGTCTTTTCAGTTTGTTTCAGTATTATATACGCAAGTATTTTACAACCGCTTACAACGATTACGAGGTATATGTTTGACACCAATTAATTTGCGCCAAACTTAATCGCGAGGCAAATTGCGCGTAAATGAATTGTGAACTTCCTTACATTCCCGGCACTTCCCAGTACTTGGCATAATTAAGCGACGACTCTAATTTTTTTAAGAGACGTTGGGAATTATATACCACGCCGAGACGTTCTTCACCACGAATCGCGTCCGCTCGAGCATCGGTAACCTTCTTTGCGGTCGCGAAGAAAATGTCTATGGGAGAGGCACGTCACGCCGTGCAGAAAAAGAGTGATTTAAGGAAGTTTGCGCCGACATACGGCGACGCGACAGCTGTACGCGATAGCGTGCTTACGTTTCTATTCTCGTTTTAATTTCATCGTACGGTCGCGCGGGTGTTGTTGGCGGGAAAAATTTTGACCGCCCGGTGAACACGTCGGACGCGCACTTTCGGCGCTTTCTCACGAGCATTTTTGCGCTGTATCCCCCGTTGCATTATGCACGCGGCACTGAGACGATATTACGGCGCATCCATCTTGAGATGGAAACGCCGAAACGCCACTACACTAGGAATTATCAAACTAAATTCTATCGCGCGACATTTCTCTCTCGCAGAGATTATTTTCCAAGGGATTATAGACGCTTCCTTTTATCACGTTCCCTCCCTGCTTCCCCGCGTCTCCGCCATTCACCGTGAACAGCCCTCGGCCCACCGAAGCTAGCTCGCAGCTCGGAATTGTCGAAGAAGCCCTTTCTACCGGGGAGAAGTTTTTAGAATCCCGTCGGGAAATTAAAAGTCCGACGGCGACGCGAGTCGATGACAGCGCTTCGTTAATGCGAGAGTAAACTATGGGAATATCCTGCTTGTAAAAAAAAAAAAGGACTCCGTAAAATCAGGTTAGAGAATTCGACGGAATTCTGATGCTCGATGGGGAATGCGTTACTCTCCGAGAAGCGAGAATACTCGAGCAATGAAGGTGACGTTTGTCAGAATCAGCGAATCGAACGAGGACCGCTGAATAATTTATTAAGCTGTTGTGGGAACACGCGGTATCGTTTTCAATTGATCATCGTCCTGTACAAGCATGAGACAGCTTATATAATGCATGATATCTAACGCCAATCTCAATTTTCCAATCTTATTGTTAGTGATTTAGATGATTAGTTTAATGTTCAGCGTTAGATTTCGCTCGTTTATTGTTTATCGAAGTATTAAACTTTTTTAAATTGAAGATGAGATCGCTTTCCATTTTCAATAATTGCATTGTTTCTCTTACTAAGATCTCGCTGAATGAAATTCCGTGTCGAAATGGAAACGGCGTAACCAGCAACAGAACCACCACTGGAATACAGAGTATTGTGTGCTGCGAGTTGATAATTTTGTATTCGATTGCAGAGCAAATTTTCATTGTTTTGCTTCTCTGCTTACGTCCACAAACTTTACTATGAGCTGCGCTTTCTTTAATATCCACAAGATAAGTCTTGAGAAACAAAAAGTAATAATAAGATCTTAGAGCAGAGTTTGTAAGCAGAATTAACATATCTTACAATTAGCTCTCGCTCTGTAGCAACATTTTTAAACGGTTGTACATCTATACGATTGGAATACTGAAGTTCTAAATTGTAAGTAAAAAATGTTTATCCTTCCTCCATCATTCGCCTTAAAACAGAGATTCACTTATATTTTGTACTTCAAACAGGAAGTTTAAATGTAGTTTTTATAGTTGTAGTTGAGGGTTAATTATCGTTTTATAGTATCCTAAACACAATCGAGTAAACCGACAAGCTGTACACATTAAATTACAAAAACAGTAATTGCGAAACGAGATCACGTTTTTAATATCTTCTCCAAAGTGTCTTCATCCGAGTTATGGCGGAAGAAAGCATACGAACTTTCATTCGCTTCCGGTTTTTACGAATAGTCAGGTCCCTTTCACATCGCAAGTGTTAGTTTTAGCAGTTTCAACGGAGTTTACGAGGAAAGTACGATGCATCGTTCATCGGAACCGACCCACGACGATAACTTCTCGAGTCGAGCTATCTCATTACGAGAAACTTAGGTCGAAATTTGTGCAAGACGACTCTAGGCGTCCTCCCCTCCCTTCCCTCACTCCAGACATCACCGTCAGGGTACGATGATACTGATTTAATAACGCGAAGAGGAACACTATGAAGAACGTGACGACGAAAGGTGAAGAAACTCGAGGCATTTTGTTTGCTTTTCTTATCTTCATTTATCTAACAGCTACCTAAAAGAATAAAAACTACTGTAACAAACAATCGTGCCACGTTTCTGCGTCTTTAATAAGACTGATGGAGTCTCACATTGAATTTGACTGATGCGCAGAGGGATGAAAGTAATGGGAGGGAGGGGGGGGGGGAGATCTGTCAGTCAATTAAGTTTATTTGCAGAAATTCAATATGGCCGACAAAGTGTCAATGGGTGTATTCAGCAGATTCAACAATTGAGCGGGCGGTTATTAATGTATAATAGTCTATTCTTCTATACGTAAAAGATCTAAAAGTCTGATTAGATGACCTAGAAGAATACATAAATAACAACGAGCGCTCAATTAACTGTTGAGTCTGCTGAACGCAGCCATTCGTTCGTAAATGAACTCAATTTCTGATTGGTCGAAATCACGGGACTTCCGCCATTATACGCAACGGGACTTTTTTTTTTACACCATGTACGAAATTCAGCGAGCGACATTACCGCAAGGAATATCGTGAGCAATGAGAAGAAGGATGCGCCGTTTCGACGAGCTGTCGCATCGTTTCGCAGCGCGACTGCGTCGGAACAAAAAGAAATGATGTACGGAGGGTGCTCGCGACTGAGGTGGTGGATTCTGCGGAGGTTCGAAAGAAAGGACGAGAAGATGACCGGCGGTGGGTGAAGGAAGACGAGAAACGAACGACGGTGGTCCATGGTTACCGCGAACTGCACAATAGTTGGTCGTCTTACAATAGAGCAGCTCAGGGCTGCGAGCGAGCAGACGGAATGAGTTTTTCCTTCGTTTCGAGTCGCGGGGACTATTTTAGTTTCTATTCTTTCGTTTCGCACCACGATTTCTCTCCTTCCACCCTTTTCTGCTTCTCCTGTTCTCTTCTCTTCTCTTCTCTTCTCTTCTCTTCTCTTCTCTTCTCTTCTCTTCTCTTCTCTTCGACTCACCTTTTATCTCCCTCTGTGTACCATTTCTTCTCACTCATCTTACACGTTCACAGGACCTCTCCTTATCCCACGGTCCTTTCTTTCGCTCACGCGGCCCGTTTCATTTTGGAGCGTCATAAAGTTATTATTTTCGCGATACACGCGAGAAATAACAGACAGAAAAGAGAACTTGACGGAGGAGGGTCCGTTTCGTCAACGTGAGGAGAGAGAACGAACCAATTCCCAGCGGAACGCCCTCGCGTTAATTTGTTAATTCTGGTCACGGACGTAGACCACCTTGGTGTCTCCGGGACACGACCAATCTTGTGCTATGCAAGCGATAACGAAATCGAAGTTCTTAGTTAAAGAAAATAAAATAAGGAAAAAGAATTTCATTTGTGTGTGTGTGTGTGTGTGTGTGTGTGTGTGTGTATGTGTGAAATAAATCTACCAATTTTTTTTTATAATAAAACGTGTACATATGTGTAACCAAACAGTGCAATAGATAAATCTAAATATTTTATTATTGCTGAAAAAATAGATTTTTGAAGGCGAGAAAATCTACTCTCAAATACAGAAGAGTATATCAAATATATTTTTTATATACGCCAATTTTTATACGAATTTTTAAATAAATTTATAAGCAATATTGATAAATATTTTATTTTTTATAAACGACATTAATTGCATTAGATTATAACATAAGCATAAGATTAAATTAATTTATACAGATAGAAATAGGAATAGATTTTACGATGTAAATTTTTTTCTTTTTATTTTTTCCACTCCTACTTTATTCACCCTCATTCGATACTATCCTTTGAAAATGAAGGAGTAATGGAACGATTGATAGATGCTGATCTAAGCAGATCTTTAAAAAACCGAGAATTTAAATTTTATATGCGCATTAATTGCGCGTTTGTGTGATTCAGACTCTTACATATCTTTTCATTCATGTTTTCTCTTCCTTTCTCTTGATAAACGCACAGGTAGGAGAATTATTTAATTAAAGTTTAGTTATGTAGGATCAGAATTGAGTAGCCATTATTATGACAGACCGAAGAGGCGGAACACGCACGACACGGAGGGCTTTCCGACGAAAGGCGCATGAGGTCAAAATTAATTTGTTCTCTGATAGTTTCGAGCCCGCGGACCACCTGCACGATATATAATTTCTTTGTCTGAATAATATCCCTCATGAAATGTTCTCTCTCCTGGGTCAATAATTAAAATACCGACTTAAATTATTTCACCAAATATTAAACACTCCACAGAAGAGGATATGAATGAATATTCAACATCTATAAATTCGTAACTACTCGTTTATTAAATACCTTTCCAATCTGCGCCTTTCTCATGCAGAGGAGAAATGATTTTCCACCGATAAACATTTCGCATGTTTGTTATTTTTCCATAAAGCATTTTCGGACGAAATTATCTTTTTTACTTTTATAAAATCCCGAATGAAAAGTAATCGTTGAATAATTTAGAAAATATTAGTAAAAATCACGGTGACGGAAACAGATATAAAGCTAACAATTATTCTGTTATCCTCAGGTAACGATAATATCTAAATACAGAATTACGAAAATTGCAATCTCAGCGAATGTTAGATATGTAACACTGCTGGAGGAACAAATACGTCTGTTAATTTACGCATTTATTTATTTAAATTCATTTTTATCGTATTTGAATATTCAGTTGCCAATTAGCATGCTTAGACAACGATCACATCAGATATAACATTTCCAAGTTGCACGCTTCGACACACGCACGTAATTGTATTCCGGATTCATCCCCGTATATCAAAAATCGTGAATATTCGCTTTGGCAGGTGGACATATCTGCTTAATCGCTAGGTTTCAAGATTTATGACGTGGCGATCGGTCCGTTACGCCATTCCAAATCATTTTTCGATTGATTATCACCAGCCATCCCCGTCCCCTTCCTCCCTTTTTTTCTACTCTTCTTTTTTTTTGTCGTTCCCGCGAAACTGTCACGGAAAAAAATATTTTCCGGCCAGAGCGCGGCTTCAGGTACGTACGTATCTGCGAATCTCGTTTTATGAAACAGCGAATTTTCGAGTTACAAATAAAATCGGCGTGGCACTGTAACGAATATCGCGCGCCATTTCACGTATCTATTAACTTTTCGATCGCGACGCGTCGAAATGGAAAAAAAGGGGGTAGGGAAAAAAAAACACGGGCGGGGAGGAAACAAAAACAAGACAAACGAACAAAAAAAAAAGGTAGGAAGGACGGACCGAGTCCATTGTTAACGCGTTCCAATTATTTCACGTGGATCCGCCCGTAAAATATTGAGCCTCGCGCGTCTGTCGAATGGAGATATTTCGTGCACCGCTGTTTTTCTCTCGACCTTTATGCGACACGTGGAAAGAGACCATGCTCTCTTGGCCGTGGTGTCATCGGAAGATCGGAGTGACGTGAACAAAACACATTCTTCAGGCTGAATCCAGTCGAGACTTCAATCTAAGAATACCATCGTCTAGAAAGCTCGCGCGGAACGTCGTTAGTGAGATATAATTTCAAACGGCGATTCCGATGCGAGACGGATTGAGACCGTTCTTTCTCAGATGACTTTTATTTGATGTCAAGCTACACAGAAAACTTTGATGACATGCCAGTCAAGTCTAAGTAAATGCTCTGCTTTTCGTCTATCGTCGCAATAATGTCCGTGTTGTACACTCGACAGATAGTAGTGGGTTTAATGTTGTTGGTTTTAATTGTAATGAGAGATGCTCGGTGTGATGGTATATGTCGCTGAGTGTACGATAGTTTCGATAAATAAATCTGTTCGCGTTATTTGCACTTTTTGCAGTCAGCATCTTCGCTTTCTTTCTCTTCAACGTTTGAACAAGATAAACGTCCGAGTGACCGGACATGTACCTGCACCCAGAGAAAGGTTTCTTTGATTCAACAAAATGTCTCTTTACTATAATTAAAGAAAAAAATAAAATTACAGAAAAAAATTTCTTTGATTTGAACGTCATTTTTTGAAATCAAACATACCTTTTTATGAAAGAAACCTTTCTCTGGATATACACCCGGACGCTTTCATCAAATTTATTATTAGTAACCTCAAATGTTTTTTTTTTATTATAATATAATTTGGTTATATTTAAAGATTATTTTAAAAAGCATTTGAGATTTAATAATAACATAAACAAGTAAAGTTTTTTATGTAAATGGATATAGTAGATGTCCGATTACTGCAGAGATATTTACATTATATATATAATTACCTAATTTTTGAAGATTTCAACGTGAATGGACCTATTGAAACATACATAATGTAAATAAAATATTATTAAAAAGGAACATTTCATTTGTTACATTTGTTTTGCAGAGCTTGTCAATTATCATGCAAGTGAAAGTTACACGATGCCGAATTTAAAACAACGTATATGTATTCTCCACGAAATTTCATGCGCAAAGCAGCATGTTAATACGAATATCATATAATATGATATTATTATTCCTTTGTTTTTGAATTTACACGTAGACTTACAATGGGGTTTTAATCCCCAAAAACAGAGATATATTTTGTTACATTGAGCAGACGAGAGAATTTCATCCTTTGCATGAATTCTCATTGTCGAGGAGACGACCGCAAGATCAACGAGACATGAAAAATATACGTGACTGCGAAAAAAAAATAT
This sequence comes from Acromyrmex echinatior, assembly GCF_024713525.1. Lineage (NCBI taxonomy): Eukaryota > Metazoa > Arthropoda > Insecta > Hymenoptera > Formicidae > Acromyrmex > Acromyrmex echinatior. Next base: position 5,286,162 of record NC_141859.1, on the reverse strand, counting down.
ATATCCCTGTTCATTAACGCTCGACAATACCGGATAGAATTATTTTTAGTTTATCGCGCGTCATTTAATGAATTTTCCCGGTCACGCGAGTAACGCTTTGTCGCACGGATTGCCAGCAAATTCGCAACAACTGCTTGACCATTGTCACGATGGCCACTCTCAACGTGATGAACACAGAAGAGCTCTCGTGATGCGATTCGTCACATTAAATGAGAGGAATTTCAATCAAAGTCAAAGGCGGAACAAATAATTGTTATTGATGGATACATGCTTATTACACTTTAAATAATTGCGACACATGTTGCGAGAGATATTAATCTTTCAATAACATGATAGTTTCTTCAATAAATATTATATTCAAGATGTAGTTTAGATTATCAAAATTACATTTTAAAAAACGGTAATTTTTTTTTATTTTGTTGCACAGAAATAAGGGGAATCAAGTTTTGCTGAAGTATCTAAAAATTTAGTTAACTATAGATCTGGAAATAATTATGAAAATAATTATTAAAATAATTATGTAGAAAACTTAAGATAGTTAAACAAAAACAGATCGGTAATAAAATCATAAGTGAAAAATACTATATTTGATCGAGGCGCTTCTTTTCGTGCTTAATAATATTTCTTGTAATTTTATATCATTTTCAATCATAAACAGAATTAAAGTACAAAATTATTTTGAGATCTAAGTGTAATATTTTGTAGGTACTAAATTTTTTAGATACTTCAACAAAACCATAGTTTCCGTATATAAGAAATGATTGAATATGTTGTTTTTCATTCATATATGTTAAGATAGTTGCTAGAATGTTAAAATTATTTGCAACATTTTCAGCATATTTAAGCATCTTACATAATTATTTTGATAGTGCAACAAAATTATTTTTAGATCTGTATTTATCTAAATTTTTAGATACTTCAGGAAAACCATTCTTTTCGTGTTTTTACGCGAGAACAATTTCGACTTTTTAAGTTGCTGCATTCTTATTCTTTTTATTTAAACGAGAATTCAATTATTTACCATTATTCTTTACACGTTTCACAAAATAAAATAATTTTTTTAATTTTCTCAAACATAGAGTCGCGATATGAATAAATGTCACAATAACTATTATGAACGAGTAACAATAAAGTTAGACATTATTCGCGAACGGTAACACTTTCTCACAATTCGACATTTATTAGCAATATAGACGATAACACAAGAACTTTCTTCTTTCATTCTCTCTCTCTCCCCCTTCCCCCCCCCTCTCTCTGTCTCTCTCTCTCTCTATCTTTCGACATTTGAATTGTTTGGCACTGTGAAGACACATCTCCTCGGGAACATTTCGCGAAACTCTCAGTTCAGATCTCGCGCTGCGTGTTAACTTTCTGTTTACTCAGCGTGCTTGGCTGCGCGTTTAAACGTAGGCAGAGCTTCCTTAATGCCTTCTCCATTTCTTCAAGGGTGACGTAGCTTTTACCAGACATCCTAGCTAAGTTCTTAGCGTCTACCAGGCACTCCTCCAGTATGCTTTTGATGACGGTCGAGAGAACGTCCTGGGCTCCGCCGGATATGGCATACGTTTGACCTGCTATCCAAAATTAGTACGATTTATATGACTTTTCCGATGATGAGTAATGTGATAAAGCTTATTGAAGAGAAAGGAAAACGTATTATTATCTGTCACACATCGAACTATAAATTAGTCTTAAATTATTTGGTATAATATTCTTGTTAGTCGATCAAATATTACAATTAAATAATAAAATTATTATAATTGTTCTTTGCTTGAACACTGTCGTTCTTACGACCCATCAAAAATGAAGGATTCATCATTATCGTTTTATAATTTCATCAGTATATAATATGAAATATATCGTATCCTATTTTAGTCGCGTAAAGATAACAGTTTTTCAAGCTCAAACCGATTAAAATTGAGAATCGATTAAAATTGATAAGAAATTTGACTAATAATTAACATATTAAATTTAAAACTAGTCTCGACTAGTACGAGGAAGTATGTGCCACTTCTTCTAAAATCACTCGCGTTTCTAATGTAACGACAAAGACAGATTTTGATGGAACGTGAATCAGCGCTACCGAGTCGTCCGCGATTGATTGCAAGGAGGGGTATCGCGGTACGATTGATCGACAACGGTTTTGGCTTCGCACTCCGCGCGTATTGGCATACATTTTTTATTTTCACGTGGATGTATTCCACCGCCGATCCACATCCAGCGCCCCGCGCGGCGTATTCAACGGACGGAAAATTGCGAGATGGGCGAAGAGAAAAGCAGAAATCGGTTGCACGGGGGGTGCGCGCTTACCCCCTCGCGGGGGGGAGGGAGGAGGGGAGGGAAGCGAGCGACCTCGCGGGAAAATGGTCCTTTCAGCGTTCGATGAAATATGGATCGTTTGTTACAACTTGCGTGTAGCATACGCCACGGCGCTTCTGAAGGTGTCGGGACGAACACGAGAAGTCCTTTTCGCTGAGGAGATACGATCGGGATTTAATCGTTGGCGGATAAATCGATATTGGAGATGTGCTCTGAAACGCTATCTTTGCTATGCTCCGATTGATGATTATACGGAATCGAGAACGGATAAAAATTCGCGAGCCTTTATTCGCTCACAAAACCGAAACCGCAACGTTTGATGCAACCATGGTCGCTTCGTAAAGAAATAAGATATAACGACCGATAAAAAATTGAATAAAAACAACGAATGCAACATATACAAAAAGTAATACGAGCTAGTGCAATGCAACTAGATTACTGACGTTGAAATATTGACGATGCGTTACGATTAAAAACTGTGATTATACGCTGCAGGCAAGCCGCATTTTTGCCTATACTTTTGTTATTAATTACGCGGAAAAAAATAATTTTGCTGAGATATATAAAAATTTAGCTATAGATCTGAAAATAATTCTAACAATCGTAATTCGTATAAAATTAGATCGACGAGAAAAAAATCAATTAGGAGAAATAAATCTATTTTCGGTCAAAGCTGATCTTAATACTCAAATATTTTAGGATGAATTTATATACATAATTTTGTCATATAATATCCAATTTTGCAAACCACGCGCTGAAATCTTCTGGTCTTGAAACGTAATCATGAACGAAATTAGAATAGTAGTATTACATTTTAAATTTTAATAAATGGCACTAATAAGCATCTTTGAAGGATATTAATAATTTAAACATCTTAAAAACTACACATAATATAACTTATTATGTGAAATATTGCCTCAGCTGAGATTCGAACTTAGATTTCAAAATTGGATATGTAGATACATAAATTCACTCTGAAATAAATATTTAAGCATTAAAATCTACTTTGACCAAAAATAAATTTATTTTTTAATTGAAAAAATAAATTTAATTTTCTTAATTGAAAATAATTTCGTTGAACTATATGTCAATATAATTATATCTATATTGTGTTAGATATCAAAAGAACAGCAATAATTCATTCCCTTGAATTGTAAATAACATTTTATTATTATCAATTTTTATTTGTATCAAAACGTAAATCAATCCATTTCTGTGATTAATTTCGAAGTAAACATCAATCCATATTAACGTACGAATTTAATAAATAATAAAATTAATTTAAGTCAAATTGAATACAAATTGAATAATTGTATTGAGTTAAATTGTTTAATCTTATTGTTTGAGTCAAATTAAGAACATATTGAATAGGAACAGTGGCGGCATGTAGGTATGATTAAAAGTAACTCAAATTGAGTATAATTTGACATTATGAATTTAACAATGTAGGAAATTAAGCGTAAACGCTGCATAAATTTTTGATATTCTAACAATCAACTTAAGCATTCTACATAATTATTTTGATAGTTCAAAAGAATTGTTTCAGATCCATGTTTAGCTAAATTTTTAGATACTTCAATGGCTACGTTTACAAGGCATTCTTGATAACATTCGTAGTTATGAAATTGATGAATCATAGCTTTCTTCTCAATAATTGTGGCCAGTTTTTATAACTACAGATGTTACACCGATTAAGGGTAAACCAATAAAACCATTTCTTTCCATACATCGTAACGTAATTGAAACACTAAATTATAATATGACATAAGATGAAATCAATGCGAAAGACGATCGTTATCACGTTCAACATTTTTACCTTTTCTTTCCTTATCAATCGCGATTCATACAACGCAAACATGTCTCAATGTATATCCAACGTCTGGGGCTATCCGAAGAATTTATCATTCTAACAAAGGGAGATAAGGAGTTTTTGGACGCCTATAAATCTTAGCTACGTGCCAGGCAACGTACTGCAATCGTGAGCGATAAAACGGTCCTGCGATTACTCGCCCCTCGACCGATGGCGAATTGCATTTCTCTCAGCGAAATGCACGACGAACGATTAAACGTGTCAGCGGATTCTTACTTTCAACCTGCCGTTAGTTTGCAGCGCCGTTCTTAATTCCGCCGCTACACCGGTAACGCTATATCCAGGTACATATAGGTGTGGTCGCATTTTATCGACGTGGGTGTATCTCATTTCGTAAAGTGCACGACCACTTCACTTCTCGCCCTCCCTTTCCTCCCCTTTGCTCATTCATCCCCCTTCGGTTCTTACCATCGTGATTTCCACCCGTCTCGCGCCTCTGTCGATCTTACCCGTCTCCACTCAACCCTCTCTCTCGAAATAATACGTCGCATTTCTGACATGTTCTGCGACTCGATGACGGAACAACGTACCGGAAACGATGCGGGCTCAATGGAGCGTACAAGCGCGCGAGCTCATCGTCCGCAATTTTTGGAACGACCAAACACTCCCGTGCGAGCGACTCGCACGATCGAAACGCGCGTTTCGAGATACCATTCTTGTATGTACCGAGATTATATTGCGCGTTCACCTCGCAAAGCATCGCGGCAGGATATAAGAGGGAAAGAGAGAAAGAGAGAAGCAGACTGGATGGGGGTGTATGTTCTTTGAAGCCAGGACGCCCCGTATATTGTATGATACGAGACGCGGGCGAGAAAGATTGTAATGGATTTTCGTTGCTTGGAAAGTGAATCGCGCCCGAGATGGAATAAACGCGAGAGCAAGGCTCTCCGCGTCGTGTCGCAACGCATTTAATAACGCGCGTTAAATTATCTTCTGTCAGCGAGTAATTATCGCATGGTCGACAACGGAAAATTGAAGTGGAGCGCTATTTTCTCGCTAGCGGAATTTTCTGCTTCTCAAAAATTTATAATAATCATATAAATTAATCAAGTACTATTATAATAATTAATGATAATAGTTAACTTGTAGGTTAATCTTATTGCTAACGTACTTTGACCTTTCTTCATATCGAAATGTAGTTTTCTAATTCGGCGCCATTTGTCAGGTCGAGCTTTGCGACGCATACTGTAGCATCCGTAATTTCTCTTTGATTATTAATTTAAAGCATAATAGATAAAATAATTTTGAGTTTTCCCAAATGAAATGTCAGATCAACGTTATTCACGAAATAAATGTTTGACGCCGTTCAAGTTGTTCTATAATATAGATATTAGTCTTTACGCTGTACTTCAAGTCTTATGTGAACAATTTTATTTTAAATTTACGCATAAATTTATGCTTTAGTTTTATAAATACAATTATTTGATCTTGTTGAGTCACTGTATCTACTACAATTTTCAATACCTTCTTACAAAAATACTATTCTATTATTGGGCATCGTGACATTTCAAAATTGCAATCACATAAAAGTTCCTGTTTGGTGACGTTCCGTGGCATTTTGGTCGGAGCTAAGACGATACAATTTTTCTCCGAATATGTCTGAGTACAAAGAAGATAAAAATATTGAATCTTGAAAACTATAGCTGCACAAACAAATTGTTTCACATAAAAAAAATACATAATTACAATATCGCATTGTGTTTTAATTTTAATTTAATTTTACTAAGTTTTAGTTTCTTTATTTTAACGCTTTTTAATATAGCTAGTATTATAAATAAAAGCGTTTAATTATAGGAGTAATAGACATTATCTTAAGCAAAGTACAATTTATGAAAAAGTAGGAAACGTCTTTATTAAACAACGGTTTACAAACGGTTAACGATCATAAATTAAGGAGTAATACGATAAGAAATAAAACAAGTTGAAATTTAATATCGCAACAGATTGGTCGATAGTGATCAACGGTTATTCGCGGAAAATCCGCACCAGGAGGTACAAGATAGAATTCGCGGCTGGCGCATATTTACACCCCTTATACGAGATATGCAGAGGGAACATCTGCGAGATGTAGCATGCTTCGGCATTACGAAGGATTGTGGTTGCATACTGCAGTTGATGCGCGACGATAGACAGGTGGCTAAGCTGCTCGTACCAATCTGTCGCGTCCTAGTTTAGTCCCTAATTATTATGCATTGCTATGCAAATAGATGGGATTTAATCGACTTCTCACACGAGATGGTACATTCCTCATATACGATGGTTCTTTGACAGAGCGACTGGAAAACAATGGAAATGAAGAATAGGAAACTGAAACGAGATCCTCCCGGTTGTCGCGACACTTTTAGAACGTTGTTGATAGCGTTGTCGGCGATAGAGAGAGAGAGAAATTGTTTAATTAAATTAGTCGGATTGCAGAGAATCACGCGAAATAGGCCGTGGAAAACGGGAAATTAAAGGAGTATTAGGAAACGGATTATGAGGAAACAGCCCCCCCCCCCTCTCTCTCTCTCTCTTTTTCTCTCAGTCGTCTTCCTTTCTTTCCTCCGGCATTTCTACTCCTCGTAAATCTTTTTCATCGGGAAATTCGACGGCGCGCGAGATGAAATTTATGAACTCGAATGCCAGGACTTTCCTTCTTCTGAAAAAGGAAGAAAGCAGATCCGCGAGACACTTAACTCTGTAACATCAGGAGGATCTATAAGAAGAGAGAAAGAGAGAGAGAGAGAGAGAGAGAGAGGGAGAGGGAAGCCAATTACTTTACCCGAGGATGGGCGAAAGAGTAAAATTTGTAACGGAAGTTCGGCAGTAGTACGGGCGAGGGCAATTCTGCGTTGACGTATCGCGGCGTTGAGTTTCGAAATGAAATATCCGGTTTCCGTACATTCGATCTTTCATCGAACGTATATTTCAACTTTATCTAACGACTGCGTTATTAGGTCGACGCTTCTTCGCTCATATCCTGCAGCCATAAGGGGGATATGCGATCAGTGAAATATTAAACCTTTCAGCGTCACGTCGGCTGCTATTTATACCATTATTGTTGATAAGATACGGAAGAATTAATGAAACTTTAATAAATACACACACACACACAATATATATATATATATATATATATATATATATGTGTGTGTGTGTGTGTGTATTGCATAGAATAAGAGTATCATATTCCCTGCAGTTTCTGGTTTGATCATATATAGCTTCATCAACGATGAAGTTATTTGATATGATCATATTTAAATTAAGTAAAAAAGTTTACAGAGAAACTTTTCTCATATCAAATTCTTGTTTCATATATGTAGGTTACATGATGCATAAATAGAGAAGTTATATCAATTTTGAAATATCTATTTTTCCGATCAGTTCCAGCGGTATAAAATTAACTATTCACATTAAATCTGCTGATATTCTCTTATATATATATTTTTTATCTTTTCCTTCCTCTCTCCTTCTAATATTCGCCTGCTACATTACGCATCACGTTATGCTGCACTTTTACATAAGCACGATTACGCTTTACGACGGATCGCAAAATCTATATTCCATACAAGCTTTACAAGCTTACGCCATTTTCTCGTAAAAATGGACAAGAAACTATTACCGTCATTGAGAAAGTTTTCTTTTTCCATTCTGCGTAATTTCGACACCACCAACAGTTCGGGAAACGTTCGTGCGTTCTGCATTAATTAACTTCCATGTTATGAGTCGCGATCTGTATATGTAGATGGAGAGAAAAACGAATCGGTTTCTTGCTTCGACGTAAAATAAAAAGAAGGAGAAAAAAAATGAGAGAAAAAGAGAAGTCGATTTGGCGGACGTAATTAGTTGCTTCCGTCGCGTTTAGTTTGAGCACGTAACTGGCGCGTCGAAAATTTTTCCGAGAAAATTACTGCGATCACGGCGACTGCTTCCGGCGGGTACCATGCCGTAAAATTTCACGGTATCGTGCCGCGAACAATATCCCGATATTCCCGCTGTCGAAGTCGCGTCGCGAATACGAAGCCCTGAGGGCTTTCGTCATACGGTTACTTTTGTTCTACGAATAGGTTTTTCGCCGATCCCGCGTCGTCTCTGTTAAACGCGCTTTCCGATAGTCGAAACGTCAACGTGAGTATGCATGAAATGCGTACGATGCGCGCACAACGCGAATGTAACGCGACGCGAACGATGCAATCAATATATAACGAGGCGAATGCAATGCGGAAAATAGACATGTAAATTATGCGCGCTTGAAAATTATATTCGTCGCTCTGTTAATATCGGGAGGAAGGTATAATTCCTCGCATATATATATCGGCAATATAATAGACATCGTTATAGCAGATGCATAATAGATTGCAACGAGCATTTTTTTCCCCACAAGAGGAAATTTGTATGTAGAATGTAGAACGAAAGACGGGAAAAGTAATTAACGGAAAAAGAGGGGAAGAGAAAATGTAGAGATTGAAAATAATCGAGCGATATTTTGAACAGTGGTACTGACTAGAAATCTTAGCGGAAAATATAAAATTTTTCACGCTGTCGTACCTGGACAATATTCCCAATATTCTCTGTTCCGCAGCATCGCTGATACGATACCGCAGGGGCTTCCATTACTGTTATTCTCGACCTGCAGTCGTTCGAGTTCACTGCCATGAATAAATACAGTCTTTTCAGCTAGGAATTTCAAGCTTTTACACTCTTAATACAAGCGCTTTACGGATAATAGCGAGATGTTACGTTCCTCGCCTTTGCGTTTCGCTTTATGCGATTTTATTTTACATAAGAAAATGTCACTTTCTATAAATATTTTTTAAACGATTTCAATCAATATATTTTTAATGCTAAAGTTTCCGTATTAGGAGATTATCAATTCGCAATGAAGATGGTGGCAAAACACATCAGGTAAAAGCTGTCAACGCCAATGATGAGATTCCTCAGGATAAACACTCAAATTGCCGACACAGGGATTAAGTAATATTCCTGACAGTACGATCTAAAATGTTAATTTGCCAAATAGTCGCGCGAAACGAACGAAGAATCTAATTCACGGTATAGCCGACTGCAAATTAACGACGCCGTTCAGCGTTCTATTCGAGAATAGGATTAACGAAATACTTAATGCAATCGCGCTCAATCTTCATTTAGTTGCGCATTCACGAAAACGAAATTAAGTCTTATGCAAGAATAACGTCTATCATTGTCAGAGGGAATAATTAATTTTCTCGCTTTGACGCTTGAAATCACCGCTGTTCTCCAGATAACAAGAGGGTCTCGACGGCGGAATTTCATGAATCTGTGTCTAAATAGAATTTCTCATTCGTACTTTCTCCCGCTGAGGAACGCGTTTACCAATGTATGTAAACGCCTCAACTTGTAATTTGATAAGCTCGAGTATTAATCTCTTGAGCTTTTCAGCTTCAACCGGGTTAACGATTATTCTGAAGAATCAATAAACGACTCTTTTCTCGAAACTTGAAGAAAAATATATGAGAGAAAGGAATAATCGATTTTATTTATTTATTCGATACTTACAATGCGTTTATTTATTTTTGAAATTTTAATTATATAGAATATTAATTATAATATTAAAGAAATAATGAAAAAAACTACAATAAGATTGTTATAATTACGAAAAAGTAAGACGTGTCAAAATGTTGATGTTTTATGACAAAAGCTGCGCTGAAGTTCCTTGAAGAAAGACTAGAATTATTTTTGAAATTTAAATTGACCTAACAGATCACGAGTAATCAATTATTAGTCGCGTGAAAATAGGCACTCTGGGATCGTTGTTACTTCGCGAATCTCAAATTCTTCGCAGCCGACACTTCGGCGTCGTGACGATGCAAGGATTACTCTCGAGGGGCCGACGGGCGCAAGCACTACGTGTATAAGAGTCGTCAAATTATTCTGGACGTGCTTGTCGACGACGTGCATCCACCTGACGGCGGGGAATTCTCGTTGGGATATATCGTGGTTTGTTTACCCGAAACTATCGTCCCAAGCCGCGTCGCCGGGAGATCCGTCTCTGTCACTTCGTATACAAAGGACTTGGGGAACGATGTTGGCGTACGACGATGGGATAAGGGGAGGTATCAACGAAAGAGTGTCATATAATGACAGCTTATTTCGCACGGTGTACCACTCGGACGTCGATGACCAGAGTGACCGATAGATAAATGAAGAACGGGGAAAGATGAGGGCAGAGGGAGGCAGGGGGTGAAAGACCGGATGAATCCCGAGTTCATCGAGCGATCGAATCGCCGACTTCCGCCGACTCGCCGGATCAGTGGCAGTTTATTTCCGCTCGACGTGGAATCGAGAGTCGATAGGCTTGAGGGATGCGTTGTCCTAACGATGTGATTTATCGTCGTCTATGAAGCTTGACAGGTCCTCGTCATCGTCAGTACACAGACAGCGGGACGCCCACGTCGATTTCTAGCTTATCGCGCAACCGACGGCGATAAGCGGCTTACTGGAAGTCTGTCGAAGAGCAAACCGTCGGTGGCATTGCTGAAATAGCGCAAACAACGGAAGTCGCACAGCTTAAAGACAGTTGCGACGACTGCGTCGCTCGACAACCAAACACACGATGTATATAGATACGTACAAAGTTGAAGATCGAACATCTCTGACTCGGAACTCTCAGAATTTCTCTATATCTTCCCGTAACGCAAATCGAAAACTTTTGAAGAGAAATTGCTTTTAACATACATCCAGTGTTATTATCCACTAACACGATACTTTTCGTATTCAACCAATTTGCTTATAATTGAACTGGGTTAATATTCCGTACGATCATTCGTATCACGTGCGAATATTGCGGCCGTATGACGTTGTTAGTGAGTGCCAATTTAGTCATTGGTCGACGAACCAATTCACCAACCTGTCAAACTGTCAGTGTGGCGGGCACGCGACGTACGCGAATGTCCAACGAATCCATGCACCGAACAACGCTTGACGTCGAGCGACGACGGACAATTTTTAGCTACGTCGAGGGAATTAATTAACTGAAATAAGTTGGAGTCATGAAAAATGAAATGTCGGAACTGTCCAGAAGTAATTAATTCCTTTTTAATACTTATCCCCTACTTCAAGACTTCCAACGAAAGCTCGAGCAGCTAATGCTAATCTAATTGTTGACGAATATCGCGTGGGAAAGTAAGTAATAACAGCAAGAATATGCATTATTAAACAACAAGATTTATTATTCGTATATACAAACGTTTACATTTGACCATTTAATTAACCACGAAGCACAATAAAACATCCGTATAGACAAAACATTTACGCTCCTTCAAACATTCGCGGATAGTTCTTACGGAAAGGCTTCCGACGAGAGACAGAGGTGACAGGAAGTCTTTTTTTTGTTTACGGCGGAAAATTATTGTCTCTGTACACGCGCATATGATCGCGCCCTGGCGTCCCAAGTATCACGTTTTTTCTTAGAACGAAGCTAACGCATCTACCTCTTATAACTAGGTGAAAAACAAGAATAGGAATGTCGAGTCAACGTGTCGATCGGAAGGTGGGTCCTTAACGGTATTTATTGTCTATTTACAAGCGTCGTATAATCGCGTACGACGGTTTGGCGAGCATCGGAGGGTACTGACCCGAATAGCCGGGTGCAAAGACGTTATACCTCCGTCTATATACAACTTTCCTGTACACGCAGACTCCTCGTGTAGATATCGTGAGTGCGATGCACCGGCAAGGTGCTGGGCCGTATTGGGCTCAAGCTCTTCTCGCTCTTCTCCGCGTAACCGTTCGGATAGACCCAGGAGTCCTTGGCATGAAGCACCGACGAGGGCGACGGATAATCGAGGTCCTCGAGGCACCTGAAATCCTTGGCTCTCTCGGACGGCTTGCTGGACGCATAACCCGGCTCGAAGATATCCGGCCGTCTCTCGACGGCCTTGCTCGGTATCACGTCCGGATCGTCGTCCGGCACTTCGTCCGCGTTTATCTGCTCCTTCAAGTCGTCCCGGTGAGCCTCGTTCGTCGCCGCCGGCGCTGCCGGTCGATCCTCCTTGCTCTCATACTGCATTGGCTCCGCCGCCCGTGCCTTCGTCGTCTGCATCGGATGGTTTCGACGGTACAGGGTCAGCGTTATCCCGACGATCAGAATGCAAATGGCAGTTATACCGCCAGCGAAGCACGCCACCAGGAGGCTGTAATCGGTCGTCTCGTCCGAGATCCCACGACCTGCGAAACAGGGGTAAAAAAAAAATCATGACTTGCGCGTGGGAGGGTTCGTTGTAGTCTTCTAAAAATAACGAGCTCTTCTTAAAATATAAATATCGCTGAATTGTATATTAATAATAGCGTGACCTGTTTTTAAAAATAATAAATAAGGTAGATAAATTCTCGAAGCTATAATAGATTCCAAGCAAGATTTAATCGTAAAAGAATTGGAGTAATTTGAAAGAGACTGGATTTCTCCCTCTCGATAAAATGTTCGATATCTGCACGGAAAGAAAGAATTTTGCTGCCGTGGCGAAACCACTGCTGCTGCTGCTGCTACTGCACATTCGACGTGAGAGTGACCAATTTTACTAACCAATTATTCGATATTGCAGCAAAATCTGCGTTTTGTTAATAAAATAAAAAAGGTCTTGTTGCATGCATGTGTATGCGAATAAATTTGTTCGCGGAAAACAAATTTGCTGTTAAAGGAAATATAATTTGTAATCAAAATAGCCAGAATAGTCTGTTTCAAACAAATACATTTTGCTATTAATATGTATTTAATAATTGCATGCTCTCCATACACTCGATATAATAATTAACAAATATGGACATTAACATTGTGATGCTGCAAGGAATATTTTATCAATCGTTAATCAAATTTCTATTGCTTATTTAGAATGTTATTGCTATCGATCAGTAAATTTTACGTAAAAATAACCTAATAAATAATTAATTAAAAGAAAACATAAGCACGATATCAAATTTAACCCTGAAATAATATAAAATATATAATCCAATTGTGTATGCATCTTAAATAAAATATATAGTAACACACTAATTGTTTAAAAATTGAAACCACTTATTACGTTTTTTTGACTATTCGGTAGTACAAAGTGATATATAACAGACAGAATTTTCAAAAACTTGTCCTAGCTTTTAACATGACAGATTGGACCCTCTAATGACTATTAAAAGCACAATTTAGCGCAATGACCTCACTCGCTTAAAATTTATGTACCAATGAATAAAAGTATATGCTTTATTAGCTTATCCAATGATGACGATACTTGCGAGATAAACATGCGCACGTTATTGAGCCATATGAATGCCAAGATAATTTTGGACCATCAACAATGCGCGTACAATTCGATAATTAAGCGGCAATCAGCCATATCGGATTAGCGCGTAACGACGGAACGAGATTTAGCGTTTTCTTTTTGGATTTCAGCAAATCGATTTCCATTAAACAAATTTCGTACCGGCTATTCGTAAGAAACGTTTTATCCGCGCGCGCGCGGTTCATTACAGCTCTTTAACATTATATAAGACGAAAATTTACACGGTAAGAACTCAGCGTACAATTTCAAGAGATACATCCGATAATAATGTCTATCAACTCTATTCTTAGTATCTCGAATGCAAAGAAATTAATCGAATAACTTACGGAAAATATTTTACGTTAATTATAACGTTATATATTTCCTTTATGTCTATTCATTATGACAAATTCGTGATTTATTAACTTGGAATATCGCAATATTCTAATAATATCTAATTTTGCCGATAGCAGTACACTCATTGCAGGATTAATAGCCGACCGTTGTGCACAAAACGTGCGATTTCCTAACATATATCCGTATATCCTTGACCGGCAAAGAACATTCGTCCTCATCAGGATGGACATCCGAACTGATGGTGACATCAACAGTAGCGTCCGGCAGCGTTGTTCGTCCCAACGTGTCCGGTAAACGAGATTCGCTTTTTCCGTGTACTTATTGGATCACGAAGGAAACGCAGGCAGCTTTCGGAAGCAAAGATTAAGAGGAAGATGGAGGATCAGGTTCGCGGACGGAGATGGCCAGGCTCTTTAGAATTCAGAAAACGCCTTGGTTCGTTAGCCAACGAACGGTCTCCTCTTTTGTGCGCATATATGTGTGTTCATGTATGTACATGTATAGCCACACATGCATATACACTGTGACGCGCATACATGCAAACGTACACGATCGAGAACGAAATGCGGACGCGCGAATGTGATCGTCTGATTGTGAGTCTGTCATCTCGGGATCGTCTTGAAAGCTCCTTTCTCTCCTCTCGCGCGTTCCTCCATTGCTATATCGTTAAGAGGCAGTATTTGCCACCCCAGCGGGAATAGGTGGAAGTTACTTGGACGGGGGCCTAGCGTAATGTCTGAGAACGTTTGAGGGGCTTTGGTACGTTTCCCGATACGCGATAGTGGTGGTGGTACGCAGCGAGGATTCTGGATGAGCTTTGCTGGTCGCGGGATGTGCGCGTGCACACGCGTGCGTGTACACACGCACGTGGGACGCCGATATATACGGTTGCCACACGTTTGCGTTACCACACGGCGGAATCGTGCACGAGCCAGCATGAATAACCCATGAGGATGGAAATTAAAGACGATAAATGCAGCTGAAATGAGGCGGTGGCGAGGAAAGGGACTTGGGCTTTATGGGATTTTAATTCAAGGTCCGCATGGCACAGCGTAATACTTAAGGGGTCGCGGTACGGTCGCATTTTCTCAAAAGCAGCACCGAAATTCGCATAATTATATCGGGAAGTTTTGACGGTAGTTGTAGATTAGTAATGTTAACGCGCGCTTTACCGTCGATGTAGATTAATATTTGATCAATCCGGCATGTCTCGTGCTTGATTACAGAAATGTCACGACAAGTCTTCGATTCCGACTACCGAATTCGATAAATAGATTGAATCCATGTCAGAATTTGAAAGTATCTATTGCCAAGATCGATAACTGAACTAGTGAAACATTTATTAAATATTCTAGCATTATCAAGAGAGTAAAATGCATTACTCTGGCTTCTATTCTATCGCGCAATGGTAACGAAAAGGTCAATATATATGTACAATTGTGCAGCAGCTTAAATTTATGAAGCTGTAATAAGCGAGCAAGGAAAGATACATAGTAGAACTATAAAATAGAACCGTAAATAAAACTGTAAATAGAACCATAAAACAGAACTTAAAACAGAGCTGAAAAGTTAAAAGAAAGGTCTGCGAGACACGTCAAAAAGCAAGTATTTTTTATCTAGTATTAAAAATATTTTAAGATCAAAAATACGCATACAATTTTGAAAACAAACATTTACTATGTGCCGAAGTTACTTAACTCCATTATGTAATTCGATTCAATTCCCAGTTCAATGTTTCAAAATTCTTTCCACTACGGTCGTTAGCGCTTTATTAACTCATCTCGTTATTATTTTGTCTCCAACGTTAAGATATTACATAATGAAGATAGGAGGGCTAATCATGGCGGAAAAACATTATCGACGTAATACAATCTACATACATTAAGACCGATAATAATAAATGGAAATTACACGTAGGAAAGATACAGCGAAGGTATTTCCAAGAATAAACTCTCTCGAGACATTCCGCAATCTCGAGCGCGGCTTCATCAGGCTTGTGAATTTTGTCGGTGAAGGTTTATTCGTATTATCGTGCGGCGAACATTCGTTTAATCAGCTCGATCGTTTTAAGTAAATGTCGAAATATGCAATGCACGCGCGCGCGCAGGTCTAGCTGTATAAACGTATCGTTTAGACGAGATCGCGGATACGAGATCGTTACTTTGGAATAATAATATCGTTAGAATCTTAAGCAAGTCTTTAAAAAAAATAGTAAAACTCACCAGTGGTGTACATTGCTACTCCTTTCAATGTGACCGGTTCCAAAACAACGGGGTCGCTCCGACCTTTTGCGTTGACGGCATAAAGGTGAAGCCTATAATTCCGTCCCGGTTCTAAGCCGGGGACTTCGAAAACTGGACCGGATGAGCCGGATCTATCGGTGTGATTCAGGTAGATGGTATTGACATGATAAACGTTCTCTTCGCTGTAGACCTCTAGCTCGTAATTAGTCAAGGGCAAACCACCGTCGAATCCCTCGGAGCACCTGACGATCAGCCAGTCTGCGTCCCTCGAGTCGGTGGCTTTAAAGTCTTCGTGACCTGTTTCACACGGACGCACACATAGCGAGGTGGTTAAGCTCGCTCCCGGAGGAAGAAAAACACTCGGACTCGCTAGACCTAATTGCTTCCCGGCGTGAGCGTCGTCGCGGCAAAGCACACTCGATAGCGTCGATTAGGGGTTTCAGACCGAATTAATTGGATAATAGTCTTAGACTTGCATAATAAACATATACTCGAGAGATTGTAATTAGACGTGCTGATCGAGAAATACTATTCTAAATAACTATAAATCTTCAGTCACGAACATAAATCTGTACGAATATGAAAGGTAACTTTTAAAATGAGTTATGTTTAAACGCAGCAATGTTTGCTGAAATCCATACACAAATCTTAGTTTAGTTAAAAATCGGAATATGGATAAAATATTTTTTAACTTTTCGTTCGTCTTATCTGAAAATTTTTTAAAAATATTAAACACTCTCTGAAATTTAAATAATGATTTTTCGTGAATTATTTAATCGAATTAGGGGGAAAACGATCCTATTTTTTCGAAAGTATTGATGATCGATAAAGAACTAATTTCACGGACGTTTTCACGGTTATCGCGTCTTTCGAGGGAAACAAGGAAACAAGCTGTTGAACGCAACAAGGGCATCGACCATAAGGTGTCAACCACGATGATGGCCTAGTATAATGGCGCAGTTAGCAGGTCGTTGCGAGGGTTCCCGAGAACCCTCCTAGCTCGCTTACCCATTCGGTACGCATAGGGTCCAGTGGACTGGAGGGCTGTACAGTTCTGCAAGGGGTAGGGCTTCCCGGCGACGATGATCTGAAAGAGACAGGGCGTCCTCTGCACCCCTATCCGATTTCTCGCCCAGCAGGCGACCGTGCCATAGTCCATGTCGTTCTCCGGTGTGTAATTCAGTCTGGAGCCGTGCCAGTGGTTCGTGATCAGACTGAGCGGTTTGACCTGCGCGTATTTCGTGGCTGGCACGCTCATCAACTCCCCAGAGTTGTTGAACGTCCAGTGGAAGGTCGTGGGCGGCGGTTTCGACTGTACACCGCAGACCAGCGAGATCGTTTCGTGCTTCAAGGCACCGACCACTTGGGTGGAAGAACCGTCCTTGCAGATCGGTGCGTCTGAAAATACGAGGGCGCCGGCTGGTAGATTCAATTTACCGCGGCGCACGCTTTCGCGCTCGTGAACGTCACGGTGAGAAAAATAAGGACCAACCATGAACCGTCGGCGGTTTTCGATTTCCATTCCTTACAGCAAACGCCAATAATTGACGCTTTTATGTAAACGCGATTTACTAGCACCCGACTCAATATATCGACAATGTTATGATAAGAAAGTGAATGTATTAATAAAATTAGAATAATGATATCGTTATACCAGAAGAGCTCGAGATGATGAATTAAAAACACTTCTGCTGAATTCTCAGTATCAGTTACGCGGATCGATTCTAATATGAAAGAAATGTACTTACACATCACTTCGAGGGTTACCGGTCGACTTGCGGATTTCCCTTCGACATTGGCTGCCATGCAAGAATATTCCCCGGCGGAGTTTTTCGTCACGCTTTGCAATACTAAGGAACGCCCACCGGGAAGAATAATCCCCGCAGTGGCGTTCTGGTGCAATTCCTTGCCGTCTTTGAACCAAAGTAGCTTGTAAGACCTTGGATTGGCTCGTACGTCGCACTCAAAGTAGACGTCGTCGCCCTCGTTTATATCGTTCGCCTTCAAACTGGAACCCAACTTAATGCTCACCACCGGTGCGTCTGAAAGCATTGGTAGCGAGAACTATTTCTCATTTTCTTATAATTTCATACACGATCGCAATTAGAAAATTGCTGTTGAAAGAAAGAAGAAACATGAAACGTATCAAGATTCAAAATATTAATTTCAAGCGAAATTTTGGACACTAACAGAAGTTCTATGAGTTTAAAGTCATGTCATGTGAATGAAGAAAATGACTTACAATGCACCAATAAATGCCATTTGTCCTCCAAGGCACTATTAGGCACCACAGGATTTTCCGCCCTGCATGTCAGAAATTTTCCATCGTCCTCGATAGTCGGCACGTAGCTTAGCACACTTCTCGTAACGTTCGGATTGTCTGCGAACTACGAAGAACTCAGAATCTATGCCATAACGACGTAGAAGCAAAGTCCTGTACGTCGAAAATGATAATCGTCCGTTCGTAGAAGATATACTCACATTTCTAGCCATATGTTTGACTTGATGAGTCCCTTTCCACCAAGTGATTACCGCCTCCGGTCTAGAACCCGAACTGACACACTCGATCTCGTAAGTTCTTAATGCCGACAAATGAAATCGCTTATTCGTAATGTTGACCACGAGCGGCTTCACTGCGGTGAAGAATTATCCGATAATGAATTTGATATAAAATATTCATCATAATATTTTAATTTTCTACTTTACTACATTATGCATTGCGTCAGTTTATTAATTTTAATAATAAATTTTTGGTGCAATTAGTGCAACGAGATCTAAATTAATTAAAATAAACACAAAATAATTAAAAATAAACATATTATTATTCAAAGTTTTTTTTGTACACAAAGTATTTTTTTTTTTTATTGAATTCAATATAATAAAATATAATGATAAGGTAAGAAATTATTTAAAAAATTACTACAATTCGTAATTTATTTCTACAGATTTCATCCAATCAATATGAACCGAATATTTTGATTACACTCACGGTTCACATCCAATATGACCTCAGAGGTCAGAGGCATCATAAGTTGAGTATTGTTCGCCTTGCAAATTAACCTTGTCCTCAAGAAGTTTCTGGTGACTCTCCGAACATCCAGTCGATTTATCGTTATGTCATCGTGCTCCTGCGTATACGTATCATCCAAGACTTCGTCGTCGAAATACCACGTGACCCTCGGTGGAGGTAAACCTCCGATCACCTCGCACAACAGGGACATTTCGCTTCCCTCGTTAAACGGTTGCAGTATTTTAGCCAGACTCCTGCTAGCGCCAGTATATATCACTGGCTTTTTCGGAGGCACTGTCAGCAAATTGAATTCCGATCCATAGGAATTTATTTCCGTGACATCGGAACACATGTTACGTGTCCGTTATATCAAATTATATGCCCTATTTCCTTTGTTATCATTTCATAATAAGATCGATTTCATTAATATACCTACACATGGTCTCCACACTACGATAATAATAATAATAATTGAAATTGTTTCAATGGCTCTTGATAGTCAGAAATTGAATCGAATTAAAATATCTGAATCTGCGTAGCCAGGCAATGCTATTAAATTTCCATATCGCGAAATGGTACTTGCAGCGGATAACACCAGCGAAATGAAAATCAAGACATAACGGCCTGATCTTTGATTCTTTTTTTCTGCAAGAGCATGCCAGTGATCTGAGATTAACACCTGTTGAGTCAGTGACTAGTGCTATGATATTGAATTAATTGATTGAGCATTGTATTGCTAAAACGACCTTATAACTAAAACTAAATCACAACAATCCAAATCACAATGTTTATTCCTGTTGGAACTGATCCAACCGCATCTCCCGATTTTGTGACTTCATTTCGTCTCATAGCTTTATTTCCACATGACTATCCAATATTCATTGCCCGCGGAAGGTTGAGATTGAACGAATCGAACTATCTCTTCGATTTACTACTGTTTTCCGCGGTTACGCAACGCCCGCGTAAATTTCACCAACGGATATAATATAAAATAAATCACGAATGAATAGAGATAACAGCCCATATGCGCCGTCTGATTAAAATCCCATGAAGCACAATCTGTCCACCAATGTCACTCGATAAGCCACAATTTTGCATCATAAAATGTCATATTCCGACGTAATAACAGATACATAATTGAAATAATAATGAAAAATTAATCCTACAAAAGAGCTTCCAGGATTGATCGAGATCTTTTTTTTTTTACATATATAACTTTATATATAATTTTGTTTGCTTTTTTAAATTATTAATTAATAATATTAGGTGTTGGAATTAATTCGTAGCGTTTTTTAATGAAAGAATGTTATTTATTTCACATGAGCATTAAAAAATACATTAATGAAAGTACTTCCCATCACTTGTAAAACGCTACGAATTAATTCCAACACCTAATAATTAATAATAATTAATTGTGCTCTATTATGTTTGTATAAAATATGTTTTGTATCAAAATTTTTTTAAAAGAATAGCAGATATAAATACTGCCTCTTATTCATGCACAGTATTTATTAGAGTTGCTTTCTATTTGCACACAAATAACTGAAACTGAGTCTGAAATGAGTATTTCATACTCAGTTAATGGCGTCATTATTTGTTTAGTTTGGTAAAAAGTTATCACAAGCAACATAGATCCTAATCTGATTTTTAAAGTGAGTTTACGAGACTCACACTAAAGCACACGATCTCGATCTTGTGCAGATTATAGACAAAAACTCAATTAAATCTTGTAACACAGAATGTAAAAGGAACGCGCATTCAATTGAGTTATGACGTCACAAGTGAGAATCATCTGAGAATCAGTGTAAATGGAAAGCAACTATTGTATTACAATCAATGTTTCATTTGATTATAATGATTATTCTTAATTTTTTAATTTAATTATTTAAAATTATTTTTATATTAGGTGTTGGAATTAATTCGTAGCGTTTTACAAGTGATGGGAAGTACTTTCATTAATGTATTTTTTAATGCTCATGTGAAATAAATAACATTCTTTCATTAAAAACGCTACGAATTAATTCCAACACCTAATATAATTCTAAATTATATATATTTAGAGAATTTTCTATTTATATAAAGATTTCAATTTACACGGAGAGAACGATTTTGCTGAAGTATCTAAAAATTTAGTTAGACAAAGATTTAATAATAATTTAATTTGTTAAACTATCAAAATGATCGTGTATTAAACTCAATCATGAACAGTGCTGCACGACATTTTGACATTTCAGCAATCGATTTGAGTGTCGTTCATAATTATTTTAATTAATTTAATAATTCAATGATAGTCAGATTTCCAATAAAATTATTTTGAGATCTATACTTAGTTATATTTTTAAATATTTCTAAATACTTCAGCAACATTATTCTTTCCGTGTAATAAATTTTATTCTATTTTTAATCTTCATATATTTTTGTCTACGATAAACGGAAAAAATTTTAATAATGTTTATAAATATCATGCTTCTCTTCAATTACTCTAAATAAATTGTTCCGTGAGTAAAAATAAGATTTAGAAAATCTAAAATTGCTTCATAGAACTAAATTTGAAACGTCAGTATCTTTACAGAACTAAATTTGAAATTATCAGTATCTTAAACAGAAACGTTTTCAGAATAATAATTGTGATAGCGATATTACTTACAGCGATATATACACATGTACAATATGTAGAAATAGAAATTCCCAATTTTCATTAGAACTCACCTATGACCGTAAGATTAATCTTCTGATTCTTCGTGGGACTATTCTTAAAATCCACTCTGCATCTATATACACCTCCGTCTGTGAACTCCAAAGGATCTATCTCCAGCTCGGCGGGCTTTACGTCCGTCTTCATAACTGCCCTTTCACCGAACACATACGGATCCGACCAAAGCCTCGCCTGAGCTATCTGCCTCCCTCGAACATCCACGCTGTATATCGGTTCGCCATCCTTTTCATCTTTGTACCAAAATACCATGATGACCGTCTCGTCTTTAATCGGCGGATCAATATCGCAAGGTATCTTAGCTTTGAAACCGGCTACTGCACTAACGTCTGATATAGGCACTGAAAAGTACGGGGGAGCGACAAAATTACCCTTGCGAAAAGGATCTGGTTCTTCGTATCTTTATATTATATCTTTAATTACATATATATAATTTTTAAAAAGAGATATATACATATATTACATTTTTAAACATTTATTCATTTTAAGATCTTTGTATTATGCTTCGTATACATATATCTCTTAAGATCCTTATATTTTGACGATTTTCCCACAAGCCTTTTATAAGCCTCTCCGTAATAATAGGATTAATTAATATTCTTTAAGCATGAAACTATTCTTATTACGTTATAGATCTTTTTTTTCACCATATCAGGATTGTATTGCAAACACGCGCACAGACAACACAATTTTTCAACAAGAAACACGCGTATTCACATTGTGTTTCTATAGCTACACTAACGGGTCTCGTATCCAGTATATAACAACGCTGCCTACTATCGTACGTTTTCTCACTGAGACCGCAAATTTTGGAGTTTTAGTCGGTCACCGTCGGCGCCGATCGAATTACTGTAAATTGGTCGAACGTTCCCCGAGTCGACCAAACCCGGGATGAACCAGAGACAGAAAGCATGCACGCGCGCGTGTGGTCGTGCATAGAAACAAACACGGGGGTGCGCGTTCATCGAACGGGGCTGTGCACGATCGGATGAACCCAATTAATCGGTCTACTTGCCGATTTATAACGGCACCGACCGTCGGGTGCGATTTTATTGGCTTTCATAGCCGTCTCATCCATCGTTCTGGCGTCTAACGCCCGACCAGCCGACCATGGCGGTCTCATTATCTTTTCCTTCGTTGATCTTAGATGTAACGGGTACCAAGAGAGTTACCTTCGAAACGAGCATCCGTCGCTACCGTCGCTACCGCCACCAAAGATTAATTGAGCGCAAACCCGGCTGACGTGTATCGGCTTTTTCCACTGCTAGACTCAATGCTGAGCACGGCGTGAAAAGAAAACTGCAGCTCGGGATAGCCGCATAATCTATAGTTTTTTTGATAATGTTAAATCTGATTTAATGATTGCAGAGAAGACAGTTTTAAAAAAGAATTCTGTTACACATGATTTGATTCGATAATTATTTAATTCAATTACACGTTAAATGTACTTAATAATCGTTAAAGAGATTTCTTGTTCGATACGGGTCTTATCGAGTGCAGGTGTTCGCTGAAGTTATTTCGGTTACTCTTTCATAAGATCTTAAATGAGATCTTGATTTTATCAGATTGCTTTTCGCGCTAATGAAGTGAACTGCAACGTTTACAAAATGTTCCATATTTTAATATCGAGAGAGAGAGAGAGAGAGAGAGATGGACAAAGAGAGACTCTCGCATAACGACGACCCGGATCTCACGCGCATTCAAATTCTGCGTTGACGTGAGCTCTGAGATTCATCACGGACGATGGCGGTGTTAATGATACGATGTAATTAATGCCAGGTGATGAATGGCCGTACGCACGAAGTAACTCGTTAACAAACGGCAATGAGCACGTGGCCGCGCTTTCGCACCTTTGCGCTCCACTGATACGTGGCTCTGAATATTCACACGTTGACGCGTTTGCATATCCGTGCATCACTGAAGTTATGCTTCGGGTGAAAATTGCGCGAGATAGCGATTGCGTTATCGGGAATAGGATGCACCACGTAAACATTTACAAAGAGCAAACCAAGATATACAATATATATATATAATATATGCAATAACATTCCGCGAAATGTTGTAATTTTCGATCGAACACGGCGGGACTGCGCCGAATGGATTTTATAAAAATTATTCGAAAAGCGACGTGACAAGTTCAATATTTAGAAATCATATCGAATCCACGACATTAACGATCAAACATTACGAAAATAATCGGTTGCAAACGTGCAGATTAAACGTTTCGAAAGGTGGGAAGGGAGTCGTTAATGCTGCAATTAAAATGTTAATAGCACCGGCGAGTCCTATTACCTCGTTAAATCCTCCCTTGAACCTCGTAAATTGATGACTTAGACAATGAACCATCGACAGACACGGCGTACGCAGACGCTTACGTATTCTATATGCGTATATACGAGTACACGTACGTGTGGGGATGTCCTCGGTGCGTGTATGAGGGTGCGGTTGTACTCTCGCACGCGCCACGTGTATCGCGTTTACTTGAGAGCGTGGCGAATATCCGTTTCTCGGGTAACGCGGGACGCATACGTATCCGCCAACACGACGATCCCGAAGTAATTATTCAAAGCAAACACGAACGCCGTCGTGGATCGGTAATACACCGCATTACCCGCGCCCATGTATACATGGAACCGCGAATACAGATTTAAACATGCTATACGATGTGAAGAGTGGATGCGAAGTAATGTACTGATTGGTGACGTATTGATTGGTAGATGGATCGAGTTTACTGACATCGCTCTGTGAATACTGTGATATAAATTTACAGATTCATGTGATCGTTGATACGTCCCGGTATGCATTAATAATTGTATTTTAATAACTATGCCAAGAGAACGCAATAATAAACGCATGTTGCAAAAAGTTGCAAAAAATAACATTCTAGTAATCGCAGCTTGAGCTAAGATAAATGTATCATGAAATTCCGAACAATCGGTCAGTAAATCGCTTGCAAATAATTCATGGTCTCAGTGAGGCATTCATCAATATCACTATATAAATTGAAAAACTTTTATCACTATTTTTCTATGACGATGGAAATGAATTATAAGGTTGTGAATTTTGTATTATCTGAGGATGACTCAATCCAAGAGGCGAAATATGTAGTGTAATGTGTTTTACAATGTGTTATTTATAGAATTGTTTTATTTAATTTAATTTAATTTAATTTATCATATTATTCTTACATTTATACTTAATTTATGTCGACTCTTATGTGCCCTATACATCTTTGTGTATTGTCTTTTAAAAACTAAGAATCCTATATTGATCTAAGATAAATGTACCAGTTAGTGGGCAAAATCCAATTATTGCACGAAACGACAAAAATTTTAAATATTAAGTTTTTAATAATATGTATGATTTTAAATAAATTCATCTTATTAAATTGTCATGAACAACGAATTTATTTAGAGTCATACATATCATTAAAAGTTTAATACTCAAAATTTTCGTTTCATCCAATAATTGAATCACATCCATTATAACTGTCCACTGACCGGTATATTTACTTTATATAATTATTTCGATGGTTTAATTATTTTTAGATTTGTATCTAGCTATATTTTTAGAAATTTTAGTAAAATCATTTTTTCAATATTTATTGACGCAACTGCAATGGTTGAAATGCAACGAGATATTATTTCGAGTAATATTTTGCTATTTTTCGCAAACTATCATAGCATTTCTTTCTCTTTATGAGAACTCGAATGCATCATGATATTAATGTTTTCATCAACTATTTTCTAATACGCAAAAATTCAATTTGTGCTGCAGCCATTCGCTAGCTTGAAAGTGCGAACCTCGTAATTTGATCAAAGCACCACTGTAAACATCGTAGATGCGCAAACGTGGATGCGACTTGTTTTCTGTAGACTCAAGCATCGTTGACAAACCGATGAGTTCCAGCCAAACATACGGAAAGAAGAAACCAGCACATCCGGGAAGCAATAAAAAGAAGACAGATAGATAGCGATTGAAGGACGAACTGGCGTTGAAGTTGCGGAAATTGCAGTATTTCGCATATTTTTATACACATATATCGTGCTGAATGTAAGGAAGTTGGAATGGAATAGAATTTCCAGTCTATACACAATAGATATTTCTTAAACAATTTTCGTTGTAGCTTAAAGTTGAACGTGTGTTTTAATTATCAATAAGAATTATCAAGTTAAAACCATTAATTTCCAAACTAACAATCACGCCGTTACGTATTCTCTTAAATCCATAAAGAACGAATAGTACTTTCGCGCACGAGCGCCGTCGTACAAATACGAGGTGCAACTTTCTTGCCAAGGTAAAGAATGCACTGAGAAAACTTTGACAAAATGCTCTTTACGTACTTTCCCAGTCGCCGCGAAAGGGGAAAAAGATGGAAACAGGACATTGAACGAATATTCCATTTTTCAATAGGGAATCGTCAGTTATCTTTTTTTACCTTGAGCACATTACCAATTGTTGACCCAGTTTCTGCATATAAATAGTGCACTGTAAAAAATATCGGTATAAATTTAACATCATAAAGTGCTCCAGTGTCTATATAATTCTCATCGTGTATCAGTATTAATATTAACATTAACATGATATTTATAACTCCTAGTGTCTATATCATCACGTGAATTTAAAATCCTTGTTAAACCTATTTCATGTTAGTGTTAATATTAGCAATATACAAGATGTCCCAAATTTTGTAACTCAAAATATAAATAGCAAGAAATTCTCGAAAAATTAAATAAAAATTTAATTCTAAATTTTTATTTTAAGCAGTAGTTTTTAATATGGATTTCAATATAGTTAATTACAGACTATGTTTAGATAGCCAACTGTCTATGAGTTGCGCGCAGTAATATTAGTGATGAATGCTGATGTAGTCATTAATACTCACAGGTAATTATTTAATCGTATCTGTAATTGATCACATTTAAATTCTTATTATTTCCGAAATTATTAAATTGATTAAAATAAAAATTTATGAACAATTTTTTACTTAATTTTTCAAAAGTTATTTTGCTATAGTACAATATTTTGAGTCGCGAATTTTGAGACGCTCTGTATAGACGCCGTATGATTTTAGACAGACCATAGAGTCATAACTAAATCATAATGATATCACAATAATAATGTTATTTGATGCTCAAAAGTGAACTAAGTGAAATAAGTGATATTATACACAGGTATTTGTTAAAACGCGATAAACAAATGTAAATATGTAGATTTCTTGAAAAAAACAAATAAAACTTTTTAATTTATTTTTAGACATTTAGTGGAATACAAATTCTATGTAATCACATATGTACATCAATGATGAAGACAATCTATCAGTTTAAAGTCTGGCTCTCATAGTTTTAATCCTTTTTTTTTAGAACAGATCTGTCCAATTTAAACTCTGGAGTCAAAATGTAAAATCATCGACGCAAAAAAAATTCAAAGTGGGTAAGATTTCAAGGACTGTAAAGTATTGATAAGACGTTGTTCAGACGCATATCAACACTTTACAATCCCCGCAGTCTTACCCACAATATTTTTGCGTCGATAGCTTTTCGTTTTGGCTTCGGAACTCTCGGAAAATTAGACAGATCCGTTCTAAAAGAATAAATAATTATCTTTTAAAAATTTAATATTTTATTAATTTAATATTTTTTAAGAGAGTAATTGTACACAATAGAAGTTATCTATATTTTCCTATGGGAGAATATAGATAACTTCTATTGTGTAAAATTTTTCTCTATTCATAACTATTCGAGCGTGTATCTGTAAATGACGATAGCCATTAATGAACAGTGTTTAAACTCATTAAGAAGTCATAAATTTTGCTTGTCCACGATGATTATTATCACCAGCCTATTTAACTTCGTAACGTCGGTAACTCGTCCGGAGCCGCGCGTGTAAACATTGGGCGGTGTGCAAACGTGGTGCCGGCTCCTTTACCGCCGCATCCGGGAAAACGGCGTCATACCGCCCCTTTCCCTCGAAACCGCCGACTGAACAAACACGCGCCGGGTATGACGAAGAAGGCAAACCGAGGAACTGAGGGTGAGGATGGCACACGGGGCGGATGTACACAGGCGCATGTAGGGAGAACACAGGGTGGTGAACCTACCGGAGATACGCGGTGGGAGAGAATTAGACGGAAGTAGATGAAGCGATAGAGAAAGGACGCGAAAATAGGACGAATATAGGTATGTCGAGTAGTGCGGACCAATTCGTGGTAAATTATTTAACAGATCCCGCGATATGGACGCGGAAACCAACGGTGGTTTGCGTTCCCTTTCGCCACTATAGCCTCGATGTTTATCGTGCGTTTGTCATAACAATGATGGTAACGGAAAGGGCAACAAATGCGGTAAGGTGTGGGTGTATGAGTGACAGAATTCGCTGTATAATTGGCACATTATCGGACATCAAGATGACAAGTAAATGCCGGGTAGCAAAGCGATTGAATCGATTTCACCAGAAAGAGAGAGAGAGAGAGAGAGAGAGAGAGAGAGAAAGAGAGGAGAGAGAGGGAGAGAGGAAGGGAGAGATCCATTTCGCCATTGCATTTCAGCTTCAACCATGTTTGCCGGGATCGAAAAATTCTTGGAACTGGGACACGCGTTGCGTAATTCGCCGCTATCAGAATTCCTGGCGTTTTGTGACTGCGCATAACACTTCAATAAAGTCCCGATACGAGTCCGCGCTACGTTTGTCGACCAATAAAATCAGATTGCACACGGAGAACGCAAAATCCGAACGCAGGCAGCTCCGGAATGTTGTACTTTGATTATACATACTACTCCTTTCCGTAACATCCGCGAACACAGCGTCTCTAAAATTAAACGGGAATTTAGAAATTTATGTCTTGCATTTTTTCTCAAACTCTCCGCGAGTTAATCTCAAACAACGAGATTAACTTGTGTGATATGATTTTAGTATTATGAATATATATTTGGGAAACTGTTGATAGGAAAACATGAAGAAATATGACGTTATGTAACATATGTCATTTTTCTATTTACGGCTTCGATGTTTGAAGCATTAGATTCGTTCCGTTGTGACAGTACCGAATTTTATGACGAATCAAGTACGCCAGTTTTTTTTCCTTTATATACCATATTCAACTATATACGAGCACTGCAACAATGCGCATCGCATCTTCAACTTTAGTCCGAAAGACATATATGTCGTTTTACATCCTAATATACGACTAGCGATGCTTCGCATTGTGAGCACCGCAATTCTTTCGCTGAAGTAACCGGAAACATCGCGTTATAGAGATTCATGCTGCTTTCTAGCAGAAATACTGCGCGTTTTATGACTCTCTGAAGGATACGTTCACCTAGGCAGAAATAAGAAGTTCCTAATCTCATCGCACATTAATATTCTGTTTATCTTATGCTGGCGTACTATTTCACTCGTAAATAATTGAATCGATTAGTACTAATTAAATATTAAATGTCCGTTGCATCGGGATTCGCGTAATCGTAATAATTTAAACGAAACTTTACGACGCAAGTCAAACTCTATTAAAATAATTTACACAAAAATAATGTAATTTTGCTGAGGCATTTAAAGATTTAGCTAGATATGGATTTAAAAATTAATTTTGTTGGACCACTAAAATAATTGTGTAAGACGCTTAAACTGGCTGCTAGAATGTCAAAACTTTTCGCAATATTGCTCATTATACTTGAGATTACTACGTAATTATTTAAATGGCCCAACAAAATTATTTTTAGATCTGTGTGTATCTAATTAAATTTTTAAATAGCAAAATTATTCAGCAAAATCGTTTTTTCCGTGCACTTCAAGCAAACTTTGCTTTAACTTTCACGTTATAAGATATTGCAAAAAAATATCTTATTGAATTTTCATTATGGAAATTAGAAAATTAATTTTGATAAGATCTCTTTTTTTTTAAATCGACATTCGAAGTTTGAAATCGTAGTGTCGCCTCTTTTCATATTCCCAACGGGCACTAAAAGGAAAATGTTGTAAGGACACACACACGTCAGCCTAACGTGACAGCTGAACGACAAACATACCCAGAGACTCTCCCATAAAATAGTGTCCGAATATGTTCCTGAGTTCACCTACAATTGAAGTGTGTGTGTATGTGTGTGTGTGTGTGTGTGTGTGTGTATGTGTATATATATATATATATATATATATATATATATGTATATATCTTTTGTATGACGTAAAACGAAAAAGATAGATATCAATAAGAGAGACATTTATTATATTGATATGGATCTCAAGAAAATGCTAATTATTGAGTCAAATACCTACACGAAAGTGGGAAATTTGCGATAAATTACACTCTAAACGTGGCGGAATTACGTTCGCGCTTCTTACAAACATAGCTATATGCGATACATTTAGGGGCGTTTTTACAAATCAAATTACTGCGGAACACACCGGCGTATAATTCGACACGTGCATATGCATCGTAACGTGACGCTTCCACCATGGAGGCAATTACGTTTCGCTCGCTTCCGAAAATTCGGCACGCCGGAGTAATCCCTGAAATTACGTGCCGCGAAATAGTGGCGACGTTGCCTTCGTTAGAAATAATCCGCCGTGTCGGAGGCAGAAGCCTGGCACGATCTAACGGACCCGAATTGTCAATTCCAGCCATACGCTACCTCTACATTCGACATTATACACAGCATTGTATACACTGTATACACTGAGACTATGTTTGTCTAATGTGATGGCTACTGGTCGATGAAATTGTTGGAGTAAGGTAGGATATATTTTATACACATTTGGTTGCACATCACCTTTTCATTTGTTTTATCGGAAATTGCGTTTTATTTCATAAATATAGACAGCTCATTTCCTGATCTTTATAGTATAATATCTGTGTTGCATTACACGGAAAAAAGTATTACTGAAATACTTAAAAATATAACTAAATATATATGTGAAAGTAATTTTGTTAGACCATCAAAATAATTAAGTAGAACGCTTAAACGTTGATAAGAATATTGCAAAAAAATTGTAATATATTAATAACTTGTGTCAGCGTCTTACATAATTATTTTGATGGTCCAAACAAAATTATTTTCAGATCTGTAGCTAATTAAATTTTTAGACATTTTAATAAAGTTATTCTCTCCGTGTAGGAAGAACTGAATCATATAATCAACATCTCTTTTCAACTCGATATTTGAGAGAGAGAGAGAGAGAGATATCACTATTTATTATGCTCCAAGATTAAATCTTCTAAAGCCCCAAAACCAGACATGCAAATATTACATACATAAAAAACTATAAATTAAATGATATTATTAGGTACGATAAAAGAAAGAGCAAGAAAATGTAAAAAAAAATAAAATTAAAGAGAATCAAGTTACCTCACTTTTTCTAAATCAATAATAACAACTTTATAGCAATGCGCAATCCATACTTATTACATCTATGTTTTATTCAAGACCGTAATTTTTAATAAATGTAAAGCCATTTTTGGTAAATGTGTTGTGTGTGCAAGTTCAAGTATAAGTGGCAACTTCATATAATATTAAATACGGATGCAAATATTAAATGCAAAATATATCTGAGTACAAAATTAACATATGTATGACAAGAACCGTCTTTCCACAATAATAACGACGATAGAAAATAACCAGTGTGTCCGCACATACGTGTATCTTTATTCCTAACGATGTACGTACGCACAACGGTGCACCAGTACGCGCGTATAATGGAGGGCTCTGGGAAACGAATGATACTGCGGGACGGTAAAAGAAACGACAGCAGGAATAAATTGAAAGGACGGGATACATATAGAAATGCAAGGTACAAGCGAAGACCGAAGGTGGAGAGAGCGGCGCCGAGAAAGAGAGAGACCACTGAGAGGCGAGAAGAGTGGATTGTTATGCAGGATAGCGAATATATGAGGAGGCAGTAAGGAGTAAGAGAGGCAAAGGGGAAATAATTCCCTGGAGCAGGTGCGACGGAACCGGTCGTGTCTCCACGCGCCAAGCCGTATTTACTCGCCATCAGATAGGCAGTAACCTTTCCACCTACCAGACATTCAGGTTTCATCGAACATATATAGGTATTTCCTCGCGAAGGTAGAGCGACAGAAAAGAAATCCCTGTTGAGCGTCAGGCGTATCGTCAGGCGAATAAAGTGTCGCCACAAGGGAGTGTCGCTAACTATCGCGTTATAGAAAATTCGTGCGGTGCATTACCGTGCAAGGAGAAAAATGAATATCTCGTCTTGCCCCATTTTGCTTTTGGGTTACTAATCGCCGGTTTTGACGACGTCGGTTAATTTTAATCGCAGTTTAACCGTCCCTCGTAATTAAACGAGGATTAAAGTTAATTGATGCTGATGAAGCCGGCCATGAAGAGGACCGGTAAAGTAGTATCTCGCTGGAGAGTATAACTCTACTTGCGTGATCATCTTATTTCGAAATTAACCTATTTTGCAAAAGATCCTGTACGAATATAAGTCGTGTCTGTCGCCGAAGTCAAAGACAAACCTAACAAGATCCAGACGTCACTTGGTTGCATAATGAAGAGGGAATTAGATAAAAACAGAATGAGGCTCCTTTTTCTATCGCGAACAAAAGAGTCTGTCGCGAAGAAACGGAGCCGACGTATCTACGATTGTTTCGAGGATCTTCAGCGATTCGGGCCAACCGAATGGAACCGTGCTACTTTTGTGCATCGATCGATACTGGTGACGGTGTTTCTTTCGTTCAGAAACCGCGTTGGTAGCTAAGAAGCGTATAAAGATCCGGGCATTAGAGGATGGCCGAACTGGTTGGCTGGCTGTCTGGCCGAATGAATCCAGATCCGCGGGATAAAACGAGAAAGCGAGGCTCCTCGCTTCTTCCGCTTCCGGATTCTCGTCGTCTCCGCGATCACGCGTTCGCGGAATCGCGCCATCACTTTCCTTTTTCTCTTTTTCTTCCCGTTTTCTTCCTTTTTTCTCTATTTTCTGTATGTCTCTCTCTCTATATCCCTGTATATATATCCGTTCCTCCTCTTTTTCCTTTGGGACTTCAATATTACTCTGGCCGGACTTCTTTCTAGGCAACGTTTCCAAGACAATCGGAGGACCACAGATAATCGCACGAGCCAATCAGTCCCGCATTGAGTTCCGGAACTCTCCTCTTTGCGTCGAGTCCTCAGGGAGGGAGAAAGGAACATGTGAAAAGGAAAAGCGAGATAGACGGGGAACAAAGTAAAGGAGCTCTGACGGGATCCTTTCCGCGACGGACCAAAAGCAGCTTTTCTGAATCACTCTTGACGGAGATGAGCGGATTACAGAAAGGCTGCAGATGAAGAATGAGATACGAGGATTAATAAGAAGACAATCAAAATCGTGTGTTACCGTAAATATAACGACGGATGAAAAGTCGCAGTTTTTCGTTGCAATTTCGTTCGCACAACGGCGACCAGAAGGAGGTCGGCCGCATTAGCTCGACGAAGACTTATCGAGGTCGGGGATTCGAGTTGTAACGCTCTTTCATGACATATTTTTCACTGTAATCATGCGATCTGCGTGCGATCTACATACAGCGATACTGCGCTCGTGAGAAACTCATTAGTTGCGCCGTGACATTCGCCATGGGCTGAGAAAACGCGGACGCAATCTGTAATCTATAGATTATATGTGATTCAAATGAAATTACTCTAATCCACGACGTAACGGGAATTACCATCGGAGTCGTACCTCCTCTATAGAGCGCGCTCTGATTGCCTATTAAGGTGCGTTCGGGGAGACGCTATTAGCGCTATTTGTATTCTCGTTCTGTTTAAATCTTTTGGAGTGAAAATTGAGCCAATCTTGAAAAAAAAAAGAATGAAAAAAGCTCTTCAACAAGAGTGGCAAATTTTCGCTCTTTTTTTTGGAATGAGATTCATTTCAAAAGAATGAAATCTCATTGCTTTTTTTGAAATGAGATTTCATTTCTTAGAGTGACTTTCATCCCAAAAAAATAAAATCTTATTCCAAAAAAAAGAATGAAATCTCATCCCTAAAGAGTGAAAATCTATTACGCTTGTTCAAAAGTGAAAATATTTTCACACTTTTTTTAAATTTTCAGTCTCAAATTTAGAGATTTGTTTTACGTCTAGTAAACGATGAGAAGACAGAATGACGTAAATAACGCCAAAATAATACGCTTCTCGAACGCACTCCTAAAATCAAATTTACATGAAAGTTGAAGTTCATCCAACTTTAGTGCGTCCAGAGGCTACGACCTGAAATACGTTTAGTTCAGGTTCTAATTTTACGATCTGCGATTTGCGTTCTGCGTGCTATATATAGATCCGGCTTAAGGATGCAGGGCGTAGAACGCAGGACACATTGAAATTGGATGAACTTTCGTGTCCTGCGTCCTGCAAATGGAAATACATCACACAAGTCACGCTGCGGTCTAATCTTACGACTTGTGACCACCGTTCTATATAGATCCAGCTTTAGGGATGCATTTGAAGAGACGCTATTAGCGCTGTTTGTGTTATTCTATCCCCATCGTTTATTAGACGTAAAACAAAAAAATAGAATGACACAAATAGCGCTAATATATAACGTCTGCCCGAATGCATCTTAATAGGCAATCAGGACAATTTTCAGTGATTTTATTCAAATCCGTGTCTACCGTAGCTAGCGGTGTAACTAGGTGGGCGTGCTATCCGGAGCAATCAACGATTATCTGCTATTGAGACTGCACACTGAAGAGAAACATCGATTTATACAGCTTTAATTTAGGAAAATCAACCGAAGACATTTCAGGACGCACTTCTTCGGCAATCGGAAGAGATAATCTGTCAGGTAATGATAGGGTTGCTCTTAGACGCGAGTCTATCTATGTCTCTCTTTTCTCGCGCTATCATTCGAGAAAAAAAAAAAAAGATTTCTCTCCAGTAAAGCGACTTTATCGCTCGAGTGGTCGCGCGCGTTGGAATTCAGGAGCTCCCAAATAACTCCGGCCGAGAGATTATGATCAAAGAGGTTCTCCCTCTCCCCGCGCGAGATCGTTTAAAGAACTTTCGGGTTAAGAAAGGGAGGAAAGGGGGTGAGAGAGAGAGAGAGAGAGAGAGAGAGAGAAGAGTTTTACGAGAATTACGACTTAGCGCGCTTTGTAAGTAAGTAACAGCTCTTCGGTCGACGAGGGGTGGAGTCGCGGAAATGTAATTTGCCGCGAATGTTCGCGTAAGGACGGGCTCCTTGCAGCTGCTCCCGACGAATTCGCGCGTACGATATCGCCTTACTTACGCGCGCGCGAAACGAGACGAGCAGGAGCGGGACCGGAGAGCGGCAAATGCAGAGCAATAATGACATCACGTGCACGAGGCAGGTTCATAGGTCGGGGGTTTCTTATGTTCTGTCTTTCGCCGCTATTGCCACACTTTTTGTGGGACGCTCGCAGTGGGGCTGTGCCACGCCCATATCGCATGTTCCCATCGTTTCTATCCTCCGCGAATCTCGCGCGGTACATATCTTTTTTGTTAAAGGGGTTCTCCCTTATTAATTTTCCGCGTATGTATACATATATATAGCAAAATATATATATATATATATATAGCATATATATATATATATATATATATATATATATATATATATAGCAAAAGAGAAATCCTCGTAGTAGAATTTAGCCTTTGATAAAAGCCACCATCGTAAGCGTATTTTTATTTGCATTATATAGATATTCTTTTAATTGCATCCGTATTCAAAATACAAGTCAGACCGAAATTATGATTGCAGTATTAAGGGAAGAATTTGAAGCTCCATGGTGAGCGCCATGATAAAAGCATAATACGACTAGACATTTACAAGAATCGATTCATTTAATCGAAAAGCCTCGTTACTTGGCGAACAGCCAAATAGAAAAGCTATGAAATGTACGTAACCTGGACATGCTTCCCGCGGGTGGGGAAGCGAGTCTTTAATAATTCATCAAGATTCCTATGTAAAATTAGCGCTGTTAGTATTGAATAAATTTCATCGGTCGTGCTGCAGCATTGTAACGTCGCCATCGTTCTCCGCATTATTCTAATTAGCTATAGAATACATACTCGGTACGTGCATAACGTAGCATAAATAATTGAAAACGCTGCGAATAGTGGAGGTGTTTTATGTAGATATGGCGTGGGATGCATCTCTCTCTCGGACGATTATTTTCGACGATTAACGTAGACGTCGCGTGTAATATTTAGTATCAATAATCGTTGAAAATCGTCGTTTGGATCCCGAAGAAGGTAGACTCTCGCACACAAGTATCGGAATTGTACAAATAAATAAATCGATTATTATTTGACCGTTTCCTTTGGGATCCTCGCGCGCTCGCGCTTGTTATCAAACCCTCCTCTGAACAACGAGAGCTGTCGAGAGCGCGACAAATCGCTTATTGTGCATACAAATCTCCGAGCGCTTCATTCACCGTGAGCATATTATAGACAGGTAAATAAATACGGCGTATGATCCGCTGGATAATCAATAGTCGAAGCGGAAACATCGCGTGATGAGAGAAGAACTAGTCAACGCATGCGGTATCCGTGCGGTATCTGTGTCGCTCGTGTTTCGTGATCTGCAAAATGTGTACGATAAAGATATATATACATATATATACATATATTATCAATATACTATATATTATACTATATATTATCAATATACTATAAGTATATTGACTCAGTGAAATTCTCAGAGGAAGCATCGATGATAAAAACAGCCAAAAATTTCGCACTAGTAATAACATCAGGAATAACATTATCAAATGTTCAATATTTGACTCATTCTTCTTAAAACGAGAATTGATGCAACTCTGTGTGCATAGAAACAATACTTTTATGTAAAATGTATGTCTCGTCTGTTTATTCTAACCGTTAAGATATTTTCAAAAAGATATAGTAATGTAACGTAGCTTCTCGATGAATGTCATAAATATTTATTTAAAATAAAACTTTACAGTGTAATTTAATTCTTTTTATTTTTAGTAACTACAAAAAGATAATATTTGTTTATATTTTCGTTCATGTTATAATAAATAAGCGATTCATGGAAACATTTTGGTGTTTTAAAAACGTATAATATTTTATGTCTCTCTGTGTTATTTTTATTAACCTTTATAATCCTTACATTTTGCATTACAAAATTATTGCATCTTTTTTTACCTTTAAGTAAATTCACTAAAAAGATTATAAGAAACTATTGTAATATGCTATATATATATATGTGTGTGTGTGTTAATATCTTATGCAGTGATAAAATAGTTTCACTATATTACAATTCCATATTGTTCTTCGAGCGAAAATACGTAAAAATTATTTTAGACTAAAACAAGCCAGCAAAATAATGTAATAATCCAACTGAAATATTTTCAGATTTCGCATCCAAATTTTTATACATATATTTTAACAAAATTATTTTCTCCATGTAGAGAGGAAAAGAGCATCTTATTTGTAAAAGTTGAATCCTTAACATTTATTTATTTATTTATTTATTTTTTAACAACTAGTCCTATCGTCAGGAAAGAGTCATGGCGGAATAGCGCATTAGTCACAGCTCGATGGAGCTCGCGGAAAATTTTCGCCGGAAGGTTCTCCATCCGCGTACTAACAGAAAGTTTGGCCGGCCCGCCAGGTAGCCAGCTAGCCAGCCAACCAGTCGGCTATGGGGTCGTTCGTTAGCCAGGACTTTGAAATACCGCGGTTTCCTGTTTTTCTCGTGCTACACATATCGCCTAGCCGCGCCGACTTATTTCGCGCCAGCGTGCTCGACCGAACGTTGTACACCGCACCATTGTGGAAATAGTTCCCGCGATGTTTCTCGTGCTCTTCTCACTTCCCATTTTTATTCTTCTTCCACCGTTTTTTCTTTTTTTTTTTTATATATCTTTTTTCTCTTCACTTTTCCCTGCCTCTCGGTTTTTACCTCTCGCTTTTCAAGGCCGGATATCCTTCTCTTACGGCCGAGTCATCCTCGGCCACGGAGTCCGCTCTCTCGCTCGTTTTCCATCGTTGCGCCCGCCGTTGGCTTTTCCTTTCTTTTCCGGCGTTGCGGTCGAAGCCGCACCATGGTGCCGCCATTTACGCGAACATCCTCGATAATAAATCCCGTCGAGTGATTTACGAAGTATCCCCCTTCAACCACCCCGTGAACGGGGTGAACACCCACGGACCGCCTTCCGGGCGTAACCCCCGTGCAGTTTGAAAATTAATAACGCTGACGGCGATAGGCGCTGTAACGCGGCTTTTATAGCCCTGCGATTGCGGAATTAAATATCGCGACAAAGACGACCGTCAGCAGCGCGATGGTATAATCGTCGATTATTTCTACACGTGTCCGCTAGTAATTGCGCGAGAATTGCATATTTTCCGATTACTAACGTTAAAATTTTTCCCGTGAAATAGTATTAATTTCTTCCCGAAAATGTATCATATTATTATTACGATGCCTTGTAATATTAATAATTAGCCACAGCATATATATGAATCATTATTTTTAATTATTTCAGAATATAATATAAAAACTGTAACATAATTAGCTTAATTAAATATTTTCTGAAAAAGATTTAATATCGTGAATACAAAATATACTTACACATAATATATAAAATGTAAAAAGTGAAAAGGATGTATATTATTTTTAGAGAGAGAATAGAAATTACTTATTAGACGCAAAATACGACTAAAATTCAAAAAACGGAGAGATTTTCTAAAAAAATATTATTTATAAAACACAAAATGTGACTTCATATCAAATCGATGCTGCGTATCATATGCTGATTAAACGTTGTAGAAGATAAAAAAGATACGATAAAAGAATTAATATTATGCATGCGCCTTTTGTTAAACGTTACGAAATGCAAACAGTAATATGCGAGGCGGAAAATGACGTTTGGCCTTTATGCTAGCCGGATGTGAGAAAATCGTGATATCGAGGAGGACATGATATGATCCTGTATTACAAATAGGAACTGTTACGACATTGGTGCGCAAGAAGACATAAACGCAATGGCACGGAAACGAGAAACTGCAACGCGGAATTTCAACAGCGAAACTCGTTGAACGCGAAAGAGCTTCCAATAGCCTAAAACTTTTATTAAAAATTGCAAACCTGCAACTTCTGCTTAATATCGATATTAGGATAATTTCACGTAAGCGTGTTATTTTTCACGAATTTAGGCCATTGCATATTTTCATAGACCTTGCTCCAAATTCTAGCATTTTTTTTCCTCACTTCAATAAACACAATTATCTCGAGGAAAATAATATTGCATCATAATTTTATGTATATTGGAAAGATGATAAAAAATTAATTTGAAACTTAAATAATTAGTACTGTAAAAATAATACTATCTCTTCAGAATTGCAAATCAGCAATATCATTTTAGCTTTCATTTCAGTAATATTCCAATCTAATAATATTTTATTTAAAGAAGATATAATTTGCTGTAATTTTTTTTTCAATCGCCGATTCATTAATAGTTAATGAATTACTAAATAAATCTTAGAGAGCTATTATCATCGTATTAAAAAATATAGCTCACTGTTCAATCATTTATGTTTCCAATTGTTCATAATTAAAAAATTATCCTATAATACATTTCATTATTCTTTTTTAGAAAAAAATTGATTCTAAATT
This sequence comes from Acromyrmex echinatior, assembly GCF_024713525.1. Classification (NCBI taxonomy): domain Eukaryota; kingdom Metazoa; phylum Arthropoda; class Insecta; order Hymenoptera; family Formicidae; genus Acromyrmex; species Acromyrmex echinatior. The sequence continues at coordinate 5,246,789 of NC_141859.1, read as the reverse complement.
GCACAGAAAATGTACAAGAGAAGTTTGTCGGGCACATCACGGAGCGCCTTTTGTGTGCATGATGAATGACTTCGTAACGACGCGTCAATATCGAAATAAAACTGGCATTCTTTTCAGCTCGTTCCCTATTACGTATGATCGGGATAAAATGAACTTCTGTAACACCATACATATCCGTCCCTATGCAAAATTGCACGGTAAAATCACCGGCAATAAAATTCTGCTCTAAGCGAAGAGAGGAGAAAAACCGAAGGGAGCGACAATACGGCGACGTACCAAAAATACGCCTTCCCCAACCCGACAACGTCACGTTCCGACTGCAGTCGCGGCTTCCGAATAGGGCGAACGTGTGCGCCATCGGGGTCGTGCACCCCGAGGTAAACCTGGGTAAGGCGTCGTCGTGCATCCGGATACATTATCTACGCCGAGCTTCCGGTTATCTTGAGTCACCGATCGTTACCATGTATTTCGCGACGGACATTGAAGCTCATTTTTTCTCTCGTTTCTCGTTGTCTCTCTCTCTCTCTCTATTTTTCCCTTAATCCACGATGACATGAATGACATTTCAACAGGGGGATACGACAACTGCGCTTTCTCAATTTTCTCATAATGTGGTTTTCATATCGTCATAAAGATCTTCAAGTAAGAGATTGGATTGCTATCTCTTAATTAGCTCCATCTCTCCCTTTCGGTTTTAAAAAGAGAAAGCGAGAGTTTTAAGCCTCGCTCAAAGTCAAAGCAAAGTTGCTACAATAGGTAGGGTATTAGACAATTTCTGTTTGATCCGTCATTTTTCTGAATTTAAGATACTCTTTAAATCTGAATCAGTGGATAATCACTGATTATTCGGTAATCGACATACTTGACATTGAATAATCAGTGAAATTCAATAGAAAAAGAGAAGAGTTTGTGCAAAATATCAATATTTGCACATCACTTCCAATGTCATTGAATTTATACACTAAAACAAGATTAACTAGATTAGGGATTCCACATTTTATTGATTATTATTGGCATACTTGGGATTAATGTCTATAATTATCCACTGATTCATATTTAGAGAGTAGGATGAGGTAGATTATACAATATACATATATCCATTGAGATAAATGGCCAAAGATGAACTAATAACGAAGAATGTTAAAATTATTACATTACATTATTGATTACATTTATTGCATTAGATACATTAAAAATTAAGTGAAACCAGTTTCGACTTTATAAAGTCACATACGATCTACATATTAATTTAATTAAATGTAATAAAAGAGATAGATTATGCATAAAACGTATCTCATCCACGTATCTCATTCTATCTTATTCGTCTATTTCATTCTATTTCAAGCAAGAAAATATGGCGGATCAATCAGAAGTTGTCTAAACAATCTTTTACTTGAGACTCTATATACTGCCACCGCCCCCAACGTCACCGCCACGAGCTGTAATTGCAGTTTCCTTTTATTTCGAGCCCGCGCAACGTTCGCGGAATACTGCAGGTTTACCTGTGCTTTATAAACTTTTCTTCACATCTCTTCTTATAGCTCGATATGAAACTCAAGCTTGGGGGGAAGGTTGGCCGCGACCACGGCCGCGGCGGCAGCGCGACCGCCGGCGAAAGAATTTTAAGTTTCCATCGAACGAAGTTGCACTCCCGTGGAATTTCAATATCTTCGCCCGTAATGGACCGTTACTGTTACGCATTACGCTCCATTACGAGCACGCGGTTTACCGCGAGGAGATCTGTAGTCGTTTAAACGTTCGACGCACCACTTCGAAGCGGTGCGGTGGCCGTATATCCACTGATGACTTCAAAGAGAATGAATTTTAAAATTTTAAACGCAGCGAATGAAAATGAACGCTTCTTTGGAACAGTTAAAAAAGTCATTTTATATATGTAATATCGCCGTGTCTTTTAACTTTTTTGTGCGCAATCAAAGTTCATTAATGTCGATTAAGTCATTGCGCAGTGATTTATGGGAAAGCTTTGATAAAATCAATATCTTAATGTGCATCTGCATGAAATGAACGCTCTCACATATCAATTCGTAGTTTTCACATATTTAAAATAAATGATATTATTTTTCATTTATAATTGCAATATAAAATAAAGCAGTGCATAAATTGTATTTATTTCGTCTCAATTAACTTATATAAATCGTTAAGGATAATAATAGCTTTATTGATTAATCCACATATAATAAAATAGCGGATGGACGATGCAATTTGCAAAGAAAAAGTAAGACTATAAATAAAATGTTCATTGTGATGCTAATCTATAAATTGCGAATTGTACCCTCGAGCTTTCTTTCGATGAAAAATTCTAAATATTTTCTCGGTCTAAACATACCTTTTAATCTTTATTATTAAACGAAGATTAAAACTATGAACTTTTAATTCTAACTTTCGCTACTATTTTAGCAACGCTATGGACACGTACGTACACATAGCGTTATGTGTACAACTGGGAGTTCGCGCACTTTCATAATTTGCTTTACTGTCAGCAATGCAATATATACAGTCGGCTGCTATGATATGGTATACGCGATATACGGATAGCATTTGATGTCTTTGATCGTAATCTATCCGGTTTAACGATCGAATAAAAATTTAATGTTGCACCTACCGTGGCAAGTAGATAAAGTAACGCTACTGCGAACGTCCCACATCCCTATTAACTTTACAATCGTCCTACTTTAGTAATCGGTGTTTAAACCATGACAAGGACGTTGCGTTACACGCCGTATCGACGAATATTGCTAACTTGTCATTAAAATCTCATACGCAATCTTTGACTTTATCATCGTTTTTGCTTTATTTGCCTAACGAACAACTTTGAAACCTTGAAATCTTGACCAGTTTAAATGGTAGATGATATAAAATTTTAACGTGACAGAACCTAAGAGTTTAGCTACACGATTAAATCTGAATTGTCATAAAAACGAGATAAAAACATTTAATCCTAATTGATATTTGCTAATTCAACAAACTCGGAACATTATTTTCCTTAACTACGTTGTAAAAAATATTTTTCACAATATTATATAATTTTAAATTACGTTATTTTATTTTTCTCGGATTTTGACCTCCCAAATGGAAATAAAATTGTTAAATTACGTTAATTTTAAATAAAGGTACATTAATTTAAAGTGATGTTACGGCACGAATCCCGATTAGAGTTAAAAATACAAATGAGTGTGAAGATAAAAATCTATTTCGGAATAATAGATAAGAGGATTTTAAGAAGTTTAAAATATAAGCCAAAAGCTAACACAGCACGAGATAGAATAATGATGACTTTCATATATCTCTATAGCTGACAAGAATTGTGTAAAACAATCGAAGCCGTAAATTTGCGAATCCACGCATCGACGCAGTATGAGTTGTGGGATATTCTTTATTACAGAATTCTCTCTTTTTTTAACGGCGCGCGTTTCGCACAACCTTTATTTATAAAAAAAAAAAAAAAAATGCCAACGCGAAATAATTTCATTACTCGCATGATATGTTTTTTCCAACTCGTGTATGTCCTCCGATCTACTCCTCCCCGACATCATTCAATTTCGAACGGAACAGCCGAATCTACGGCATACATACCATTACGCATTTGTGTGCGCGCGTTACACGCCAGGGGTCCATCGTTGATTCCTGATATACACGAGAATTCGTGGGTATGGGGTGGACAGAGGGGAAGGGGGAGAGGGGAGGGGAGGGGGAGGAGGAAAGGGTGCACATGCAACGGCTTTGATTTTCAGTCCACGATACGCTACTGCCAATTATTCAGCGTACATGTTGGCCCATTGTGAATCTGTCGAGAGATGGCGGTCGATTACTGCATCCGAAGTGGAACCGTTATGTCAATTTGCATAATGCACCGATTAAATAAACGGGTTGCGGTCCTGTCCGATGTCGTGGAGCACGACGACGCGACGCGGCGGCGGAGGGCGCGTCCCCGTCGCTACCCGCAAAACAACTATTGACAGGCGGCGAATTCTCGACGCCGTTCACGTCCTGTGCGTACGTCAAAATTAATGTATGCTCCCCATCTTTTTCCGGCGCTCGCCGCGCACGCGACATGTCACATCACGCACAACATGCACGATAACGATTATGAGGTTGTCGCCGATGTCGCTACGATGACGGCCGCGCTAACTTGTCCTTCGCCATTAATTAGCGGCATAAATCGCGGCCGCGCGTCACGCCTGAAATTCTGTCGTGCCCTTTTACCCGGTCCCGTGTCGTAAATCAGAACGCATCATTTGTCACCTCGCACATCGGCCTGTACGTAATGCCGAAATATATATCGGATCACCAAATAAATTCTCGTCTTGCTCGATTTAGTTTCGCGTTTAATGCCGCTATTTGCTACAAGCCGTTGTTGCATGATAATTACGGCACGATCCGACGACGTGTTCCGCCGATGCAGTAATTCCAGACATTGGCAAACGATCGCTGATCGTATAATTATTGTCCGTTCGTTTTATTGGCACATACGATGAATATGCGCTGCATTCTGAAAAATCAATATAGTAATAATAATAAAACGATATTTAATGTCGAATGTGGAGATTTTTCTTTAGTGGAATTTTTGGAACGTCCACTAATTGAAGTTTATTCTGGTTAAATCCAAAAGTGTTAATAAAATAAAATGTATAGGTCTCTCTCTCTCTTTCTATTTTTAGTTAACTGGTTAGATGACCGTCAGTATTTTTTATTTGACTGGCATATTTTTTATTTGATACAAAAAAATGGTCATTGTAATCTTTTTTTTAGAGTCACAAAACGATCGCTGTGACTAATTGTGTTAATTGATTCAATTATTGCCGTTTGTTCAAGAATTCTTATCAAAGTACCATATTCTAGTCTTTATGATATTTGTCATACATGCGCGATTAGATATAAACGGTGGAAATGAGAGGAAAATTTTATCAGAAATACGATTGTACACGTATAGACATTTATTTTAATTTTTCTTCATGCTCTATCTAGAGTTCTGTAAAATATTTAATCACTAACTATTCGACATCGTATTATAGTTTTTACTATCTACATTTGCTTTAATTATTAATATGATTATTAATATTTTTATCTGCGATACCAATCGAAAGTCTTTTAAACTTCTTTTTGAGAATTAATTAATCATAATCTTTTGAGATTAAATTAATCATATTCTTTTTTGATAAATTTAAATTCTTTGCATTAAATATTTCATTTACTGCCGGCACTAAGCGAAATTAAAATTTTAATAAAAGAAATTGATCAGCTATCGTGTCACTATCTCGCGTGTCACATCTGCTGGTTCATTATCCTGCGTTGTGATATGGAAAATCGATATGGACGTCGATATAAGCGATCCTAATGCAGGCGCGTAAATATTTTCACTATGTTGAAAGCAGGGGAATATTGCAAGCGTAAACATTTTCCCCGTTACCTGCGAAAGCAACGTAGGTACTTAGCCTTAAACGTGTCGGCGTATATAAGCGATGACGGAACTTTGGAGAAACATAAACTAAAGGAAGAAACCTTATAACAAGAATAGAAGGAATACTTATCGATCTGAACCAATTATTTTTCCCAATCCCATTAGCGAACGTAAACGAAAAGGGAGAGATGGAACTCCTCTCCTTTCGCAATTATGTGTTATATTTTATTCCCTTCTGCCTTTCTCTGTACTAGAAAACTTCCAAGTTCTTCATTCACTTACGTGGCTCGTCGACGTCGCCGAGCAGAACTTCCGCAACGACGAATCGGGCCAGCAAGCTCATCAGCAAAAGCATCCTCTTCATTGTAAGCGGAATGAATTCTTATCTCCTCCGTCTCCTCAGTGCAGATACACTGTCCTTCTCCTTAAACCCTGCTTAAGTGAGAGTCGATGCTGCTGATAAATTTCAATGAGATGAGCGGTGGAGGAGATCCCCGGTGATACGTCAGGTCATCCGGAATCTCGGTTCTAAGGGGTGCATCTCGTCATAAGACGTTGAAGACGGAGGATCCGTCGCATCGATCTGACTCGGTCCTCCGAGGTGGCCGATTTTCACCGGCAGTGAAAAGCACGGGCTCCCAATAAAACGTCCGACACTTTTAACGGTAACGAGCGAGGGTGACGGCGGGGGTCCCGACCTGCGCTTTGAGAGAAGGCTTAAGTGCAGTTGACGGAGCACGCGAGGCACTTCGCCGGTAGATTCTCGACGTAAAACTGCAGATTAAGTAAGTCGCGTAACTCCTTAAAGGCTCCGCGCGATTACGCGCGTTATTTATGTACGGAAACTTCAGCGTCGTCTAACAGGGTTACTCGATCGGGTAATTGTACATCCTTGCACAGTCTATTGGCGTTCACTTCATACACCACTAAGTCTCACACGCGCGCACACAGATGACCCATTCCACGTCATCTCTCCTCGTCATCGCTTGGTGATAATGACGTAATGATGTTTTCGAGAACGTGGGACGGAAAAATCGATAAATTAGTTTGTCATATCGTGCGATCACGATAGCGTTAACGATCGCAACTAACACATCCGCTAACGAAAAACATTTTACATTATGCACTTTGGTATATCGGGATTACCGCCCACCGTTCTCGTGCATCCTCCGCAAAATTTATACTGCGTCGCTTTTTATTATAGGGAAATGAAGAAAAGGCCTTCAAGCAGCAAACACCAAAGTATTAATATCTCCAATCACATCGGACTTGTCAGATCCAACTCCATTTCAGGTACAAATGTGACTGATTACCTGGGAAGAATTATCTAGCTTAAATATTATCTATTTTATCTAAAAAAATATATCTCATTCCTTCTCGAGGGAGAATGTTCTAACCGCATGATTCCGTAAACCAGATCGCAACCCCGGGTCAGCGGCCGACAGTGCAGTGGCGAACTCGTGATGAGTCTTCCTCTGGGACACGAATAGAGCGATCGCGTGAGGGTGGTTTTGGTTCACAACTACCGTAAAGTCACTTTCACCTGTCACGCGTGGATTCGCTTTGGATCTTGATTGATGTCCAGGTCTCACTCACGCGGGAGATCGGTGATTGATTCCAATCGGCCTTCCCAACCGATCCTCGATAAACGCGAACCCCTGCTCAAGGTGGAAGGCGCGCTCACTGCTGCGTTGCGGCAGGCCTACTGACAGTGCCATCGAAGCTTTCGGCTCGGCTCGGCATGACTCGTGTAGGTCCGTCACCCTCCGGTGCGGCGGCCGCTTAAAGCGCCCGCCGATCACTTTTCATCCCCTTCGCTCCCGCGCCCAACCTCGTCCTATACCACTGCGTGCACTCCTCCCTTCGGACTACCCGACACTTCGCGAATCGCGTGAACGTTAGAAAACGCTGAGACCGCGAGCGATACCGAACAAAGAGAACGCGAGTCGTTTGTGTTTAGCCTTTAGATCGGAACGTGAAAAATAAGGCTTAACAATACGGGGAAGTAATCTGTACGCCAGCGAAGCGAGGAATAAAAAAATCTTGAAGTGCACATATAAAAAATGTAAGAATTCGGAAAGATTACCGAAAACTCAATTTCCATCCTAATGTCACAAATAAATCAAAGAATCTCTCTCTGTTTTTTTTTACTTTAAATTTAATAATTTTTTTGTTTAAAAGAAAATAATTTAATGTCTTTTTTCTTACAATATACAAAATCATGAATCAATATATCGCTCTTCGAAGCAATTTGTAATCATTTTCTGAAAATGAAAACATTATAATATGATCGATTCTATGTCATTTAGTGTTAAAAGGAGGATTATGTCAAACACACATGAGATGGATATTATGTGCGATGCAAAGCATTTTGAAACATTCGGCGTTTTACTCAAAATGACAATCGCACTACCATTGAAATGACACAGTGTGTTGCTTTCTGTGTGTCTGACCAACTACGTTTGCGAATATAACTTCGCGTCTCTCTGTCGATCGACTAAAACTACTTGCGTGGTATGCGAATTTTAGAGAAAAAACAGAAAACAAAATTTAACAGGAACAAATTATATTGAAAATTAAATGTCTACTGAAAATCTGTAAAATAATTTCATAATGAAGTTTATTTTAAGTTACGATGTTATATAATATCTATGATAGATTTCAAACTTCAGCAATAATTCAATTGCCGTTGCAGTATTTACGTTCATTTTTTACTAATACAAAATTAAATTGTTATAAACATTAAATAAAAGCGAAAAATTTAAAGATATGTGTAAAATGTAATTACATAGAATATATTTATATGTATAAATATTATTCATATCATTGAGCACTGATAACGAATGATGAATGTGTCCGTTCAAATAATTGCGAAATATTAAGATAGTACATCAATTAATTAATATGAAAAAAACATTATGTGTTTTTATGTAAAAATAAAATTTTAAAAATCAGAATGTTCTCGCGCGAACCTTCTTTTATTATTATTGTTATTATTACTTTCCTATCAGTTCCTATTAATTCCTCGTGTTTACGCATTCCAATATACTGCAAGCAATTTTTTTACATGCGCTTTGTATTGCAGTAAAATAAAAAATATTCAAGAAAAATGACAACTGCCAATGCATAAAAGCGCGAGTATTAAAAACTAAAAATTGAATTACAGAACAAGCCGGATTTAATTCGTACACCCCGGAGGCAGTGAAAGTGATTTACGTGTGTGTCGGCTAACCGAAAAAAATCACACATGTATACACACATGAAACATATGCATTGCATTGGCATGGACATTTAAAATTCGAGGACATAACTGGAAAAACGTGAAATGTTAACTCTTTGTCGGCTGCCTCTTTTATCTTTATTTAAAAATTTTACAAAATTTGTATCGGAACAATCCTAAAATGGTTCAATTTCGAAATTGCCCTGTGTTGATAAAATTTTTCAAAAATATAAATAGCACGAGCTTACAATTATGCAATAACGCTTAACTTGTTTATATACGCAATATATATCAAGTAACCAAGACAGCGATCGCATTTACCATAATTATAATGTATTCATTAAAAGCGCAGGTGCGCAATACGGTATACTCAAGACGAAAGTTTATTGCTTTCGCAACAAGTTTCTGGAACGCTATTGTAGAACGATGATTCGCTCGAGATATTACACTTGCCAAAATGAGAATAGTCCAAAATATCTGAATATTATCTCAATACTGCAGTGAAGTATTGTTATTTATCTCATGAAAATAACGTGCGGTAGTATGCACACGATTAAAGACATTTAAAGCTATTTCTGATCTCACTGAACAACAATGAAGATTAATAAAAGAAGAAATGTAAGCGTTATATAAAATTATAATAAAGTCATGTAATATTCTAAGTCTTAAGTCTATTATATTGACATATCATGTATTACAGTATTATACAGATCAATTTGATTTTAATAAATTTCAGGATATATTTTAGTAAATACATGAAAGCGAGATTGATTAGCTAGTTGATAATTACTGAAAATTAGCGATAACAAGAGAAATCTTTAATATAAGGATATTTTTACGAACGCCAGTTCTTTTTTGCTATTATAATAAAACTGAAAAAAAGAATAAACCCTATCAGTAGTTCTCCTTCATATATATATATATATATATATATATATATATATATATATCATAGATCTTCATTAAGTAATTATCTGTTGTTATCTTCGCGCGCGAATGTAATTTTCCCGAAGTTGTCAAAATAATCGGCAGCGAAGTTGGTCTCTTCACACCAACCGCAAACTTTCCGATAGTTGTACTTTGCGGTGATATAATAGTACATTGCGGAACGAACGTAAAGCGCTCGAGTAAGATATTACATATTATCGCGCATCGTTAGTTCCCTTTTAGCAGCAAAACTTAATTATGAATTTTTATCCAAAAAGTGATATAATAATCGCCACACAATTGCGCTCTCATTGTCAGATCATCATTGTTAAGATTTTATATTCAGTTATTCATTTGCTCTCGCAAAATTTTTTTAATGAAACAGTATCAATCATTATTATTATCGTATGTAAAATAGTACACGATACAATGCAAAAATATGTTCTAGTTATTTTGGTGCAATTTTCGCGAAATATTCAGGAAAATATTATTTTGTTACAGACTTATAAGAAAATATATATTTTTATCTTCTTTTATTATGTTTATCACTGCTTTATAATAACGGTGTTAAATGAATTTATTCAGATACCATTTTTACCAAATATTCGTCATTATTTTTGTCAGGTGTTTAATAAATCACATTTCTTATTGTATCTGTATAAGATGAATCAAATATGACATTTTATAAACGAAATTCCTTAATTACAAATGATTTTACGACAACTTATGTCAAAGAGAAACTGAAAATTTACTTACCTATCTCTCTGTTTGTCACTTGTCTTTTAAAAATAAAAAATTAAAAAATTTATTTAGAACGCACAATTAACAACAATTATTATTAATAATAAAAGTATATTTACAGAGTCAAATTTTTAATGAATTAAAATAATAAAAATTTGTGTGTATAAAATTACAAATAATTGTAAACAAATAAGCAAATAGTTATAAATAAAAATATTTAAAACTATTTGTTTATTTGTTTATAATTTATCTCAAGACTGATATAACAGTACAATATCGAAATAAATAAATTTTTATTATTTTTATTATTAAAAACTTGATTCTAAATATACTTTTATTATTAATAATAATTATTGTGTGTTGTAAATAAATAATTTTTAAAATTTTTTATAAACAGTATAAAAATGTATTAAGATAAGCATTGAATATGTATAATCATATATAATAATCTGTGCGTATACACACACGCACACACATAAATACAAATGTATTTACATATATACAAATATTTTTGTAATAAGCAACAATTGATGTGCTTTTATATTAGAAAACTACGTTCCAGAAACTTGCTTTACTTTTCCGTTTGTTTGCGAGTGCGCAATCCTCATTTCAAAAATTGTAATCCGGGTTTAGTTTCTGCAATATAATAGCAGAAACTGTGTACCTAATGTTTTCAGTACTCAGTGTTTACATTTTACTGTCGCAATTCACTTTATAATTATTTAAGACCGTTCCTTTTTTTGTAAAATTAATTAACCATACAGTTAAAAAATAAGTAGTAATAACAATATAAATATTATACAAACAGCTACGATTAATTAAGGAGGGAATATTTCATGCATAATTAACTTTTCAAATTCAAATTCGTAGGTTAAATTTAAGAATCAAAATCTATTTTATAATATTGATTATACATACATTTTTATTATCCTCTATGGTCCAAATTTTTTTCGTGGCCATAAAAAAATTTATGTAACATAAAATTAACAAATATTAATCTCTAAATACAGATTGATAATGGATTCAGTAGTTTCAATACTTTTTTTTTACAAAAGCATTAAAGGATCATTTATTAATCTGTAAGAATTGATCAATCATAATCAATTATTTTCTTTTCATTCGACTATGTAACATAAAATTAACAAAATATCGATATTAATATATAACTTCAAAGTTACACCAGGCAATAAAGGGTTAACTCTCCTGCACCACTTCGAAATTTTCAATCATAATTTACACTCTGGGAAACAGCATATATTTTTTATACCTCCGATTTACATGAAAATCTAAAAAGATTCTTGCACGCTTGTTAAACCTAATAATAAATTTTTACTATAATAAAAACTAGATTATGTTTTATTTGTTTTTTACATATTGAAATCTGAATTTTGAGAAAACGTAATATCGACTGTACCTTAAAAGGCACAAAGTAGTGCTGGAGGATTAATATTATAATTTTTTTACATCCGTTATTTACCGTTTTATACGTATACATTATACAATAATTTGCATATTTCAAGTGTGCATTATCTATAATTCCATTAATCACTGCGAGTACTAAAAATCTATAGTTATAGTAACGTGAACTATAGATTTTCAGTATTCGCAGTGCATAATGAAGCGCAACCTGTTCGTAGCATTATATGTATTATTTCAAAATAAGTATTACTGCGAACATGATATTTATGATGCATAACATGAGGAATATTGAAATGTCAACATATTAACCAAAACTGGATTATTATCGAACTGTCAATAATAATATGATTCTTCTTAGCATTATTATTAATATTATGTAGCGTTATTCTCTGAGTTGGTCATTATTTATTTAATACAATTTCGTTTCATATTTAGTGATTGTAAGAAACAAATATGAGTTCAATGAAGATTAATCAATTAATATTAACGCCATGCGATGTCTATATAATAATAAATTCTCATCACGTTAGTGTTAATATTAAATCCACATCAATATTTATTAGAATGTAATGATTCTTAACATTATTGCGTAATACATATATATCAAATTAATACATCGGCTATTGTACTTTTGCAATTATAATTAATGTATAAAATTAATACGGAACTGAGAATAATATTACACAATAAAATATCCGTATTAATGAATAAATACTCATAGTAAAAAGGGAGTTGAATCTTTTGAATCATCTGGATGTGTTGCGATCATTGATGTGTGTGTAATGCTTATAGATATAATTATTCAAACATTGCAAAAAATTTTACACGATTAATTTTTCTTTTATCAATAAATGTTATCTCATTGACTTATGTCTGTTTCTATCAATATAAATTAACTTTAATCTCGGTTCAACATATTTTTCATTTTTTCTTAGTTTTAAAAATTAGAAAAAGATGAAAGTAAATTGTACTGAGAGTAAAGTTAACCTACATTAATATGTAGTGTAAATGTGTACTATGAATATTACATAAACGTTACAATGGAATACATAATGTCATTTTGTATTGTTTGATTAACTTATAAATGTACAGGTATACATGTAGCATACAATACTTACAAATTATATATTAGTCGAGTTTGGTCAATTTTACATATACGCCATGAGTTATTTGGAACAAGAAATTGGTCCATGGACTATGGATAAGTGGAATCTGAGTCATTTCACAAACATCTATTTTATGATTCATCAGCACTTTAATTAAACCAACCTTGGTCTGATTAGTGGCAAATCTTTTACCTAAAAAAAACAATCGATATTTCGATATCACATTTCGATATTTCTCCAGTAAATATGTCTATATGCCCTGTCTATGTATGTGTATGCATGAGTGTATGTAGAATGTTAAATATGAAAAGAAATAAATTTCGCAAACATTGTGATATTGTTGTAACACAAAAATTTTTCCATAAATTTTTTAAATTACCAATACAATTTCTTGGACCATCTCCGAAAGGTAAATAATACATAGGATTCCTCTGTTTTACATTTTCCTCGCTAAATCGTTCAGGATCAAAAACTTCCGGATCTGGATAAATATTCGGATCATGTTGAATAGCATAATTGGGTATAATCACAACTTGCCCTTTTCGTAGAGTGATCTTAGTCCCCTCGAAAGTATAATTCTTTGTAGGTTGCCTCATTAGAAACGTTACTGGTGGATATTTCCTAAGAACCTCTGCAAAGTAATACAAACACTTGATTTATCAGAAAGATATTTTTTCGATAAATCGAACAGTTGATTTATCAAACCTTCCGCATATCTCACGGAAATAGTCGCCTCTGATTTTCAGAAAATCGAAAAAAATCACAACAACCTTTGTGAATGAATTTGATTTGTTAAATTATTTATAAGAAATACTTTTTAAAAGATAAACAAACCTTGATAAATCTTTTCCAAATAGTTCATTTTCTTGATGTTATCATATAATATTACTCCGTCAGTACTGTCAAGGACTTCTTTAATCTCCTTTCGAACTTTTTCTTGAATTGATTGATTCTGCGCTAGTTCATACATTGCAAGAGACATCGTAATAGAAGATGTCTCGAAACCAGCCGCGAAAAATACGAACAATTGGGCAGCAATGAATTCATCCGTTACATCTTAAAAATAAGAATAATAATAATTTTATATTTAGATTTTATATGAAGAAGAAAGAAATTATAGGCTATTACAATCGTTATCATATAAAAAAAAATTAAAAAATAATAGTGTTGAATATACGAGAAGTGACAATTTTGTTGAAATATTTAAAAATTTAGCATTTAGATGCAGATCTGAAAATATTGGGTCATCTAAAAAGTATCCGCGGTTTTTTCACTAGATGGTGTTTAGTCAACACATCTAGTGACAAACAACCACGGATACTTTTTAGATAACCCAATAATTTTTTGAAGTGTCAAAATAACTAGCAGAACGTTCAAATTAGTTGTTAGAATGTCAATACTTTTTGCAATATTACTCATTAATTATTAAGTTTCCTCCATAAATAATTTGATATTTTAACAAAAATATTTTCAAATTTGTATCTACCTAAATTTTTATTTATTTCAACAAAGTCGTTCTCTCAGTGTAATATCATGTTAATCACTCTTAAATTATCATATTAATTGTTTTATGACAAAAATACGTCTAACGCATTCGAAAATTTATAAATTAAGACGCAAAAAAGCAATGTTCCTACTATTAACGCCCAATTTGCCAGGATTATCTTTGAGGTCGATAAGTACATTGATGAAATCGTTTCGATGCACATTGTTCCGCTTCCTGTATTCTATAGTTTCTCGGGTAATATCTGTCATGAATTTGGTCACGTCATGATCGTCAAAGAAATATCCGAAATTCTTGTAGAACCACGGTATTTCTTTAAGTGTATTTCTAATCATGACTTTTGGAGTAGAGCGAAATATCTTACGGCCCATACGCTGAAACTGATTATTCTCTTCTTTCAATGCGTTCATCTCGAGACCGAAAACGCACGATCCGATCACGTCAATAGTGAATTTAGATGTCAGATGTCGGCACTCGACAATACTGTCTTTAGATACTATCTCATCTAGATACTTCTCGAAGTGGTCGGAACAGTTCAGCAACAAGTGAAACATGTCCTTCAACTTCCCGGTCGTGAAGATGGGCGAAAGCCTCGTTCTTAATGATCGCCATCTAAGAGCGTCGAGTTTGAAGAGGTGCATGGACATGGGTTCGGCCTATAAATTATGCATCAGTGTATCAGAAAGTGGGAATTATGTTAGAAAGTTTCCTTTCAAAGTTTCCGAATGATCAACGCTTGCCTCGAAACTTATACGTCAGCTCAACTTTAAATTGGAGAGAGAAAAAGAGAGATACTCTTTTCCAACTCTTAATTTTTTTAGTTATTGTAATTGATATGTACGTTTCGAAACAAAAAATGAGAAAACAAATTAAAAATAATTATTTTAAGTAATTAAAATTATTTTTTTTAATTATGAAGACTTTGTAC
Organism: Acromyrmex echinatior; assembly: GCF_024713525.1. NCBI lineage: Eukaryota > Metazoa > Arthropoda > Insecta > Hymenoptera > Formicidae > Acromyrmex > Acromyrmex echinatior. Next base: position 5,231,525 of record NC_141859.1, on the reverse strand, counting down.
AATTGAACCGTACAGAATTGTTACCATCTTCATTAGTAAAGATTATTACATTTTTTAATTAATCAACATCTTAAGTTTATTTGTCTTTGATTTTGTTTTTACTTATTGCTTTGCATATATTTACACATTATTAATATTTTCAAGAATACCTTTTCATAAACATGTGAATGTCGTTCGGCAAAGATGGTGAAATCCTTGATCAACACCTGTTTGATATATTCTGGATCTTTTATGATGAGCGCAGGGTTTCCTCTCAAAAATACTCCCACCATGGATTCTTTCGGATATCGGTCATAAATTTCTTTGAAAAAATCGTTCAGGTTTTTCTTGCCCATTAAAAATTCGACAATGTTGCCGAAGAACGGAATGGGTTTCGGTCCATTGATCCCGCATGATGTCCAATAGTCAAAATCAGCGGTCAAATAATAATAAAGTAAATATAAGATTACCACGCAGGTACAGAGAATTTCGAACATGCCTGTAGCTATTGTTGTTAGCTGGCCGCTATTGTAATTGTGATGCCTGTTATATGATTATTGTACAGTTCAACTCACTGTAAACTTGAACTGAACAGCTCGAATACAGATAACATGCAGTTCAACGACATTTACGAGAAACATATAACTGACACTGCTAGATATTATGTCCGCACTAAGTTTAATAGGAGGCTCCCCACTTCTTGTTACATCGCTTAAGAGAGAAGGGTTGAAGATTTATATGTGTATTGCTACATTTTTATAACTGCGTACCATTAAAATCATACGGAATTTATAACAGATATGTTGAATCATTCTATTTTTAAATATCCTATTTTTAAAGTTTCATTCATCTACTTATTAATTTTATAACCGATAAGATAAAATTAATGGTTTTTGTTAGAATATAAATTATAATGAAATCCTAGACGATTGAAAAATTTATAAGTGCAATAGTTTGGAGATAGAACTTGTATATATATATATACTTTGTGAAATATATACTTAATACATATAAAAGTTCCTTTTTAATTATAAATCAGAATATAAATACAAGAGAATGTATCGTTTACACTCTGATAAAGAGAATCAATTCAAATTAATGAGAAAATCATTTGTGTTCGTGAGATATTATATTGTGTTATTCCGATAAGATATAAACCTTATATTGATACATATGTCTATTTAGTTACACAGGGTCTCCGTATATAATCGGACTGATAAAAATATGACGATAAAATATAACAATACGTATAAAAATATTACGATACTTATGTATCGATACTTATATTTAGGTACATTTTAGTTACTTTTTGAATGATATTTTTCTGCATTAAATAGATTATTCAATTGTATAACAAAAATTTCTATGAAATATGACACATTTTTACTGAACTGTTGAACGTGCATTTAATACAAGGCACCAAATTTTAACGCCGTAACAAAATAATTTGTCCAATGAAAATGTTGAATGTTTGATGTTTTTAAAACATAATGCATAAATGTTAAATGAATTATTTAAATAAAACTAATTAATAGTTGTATAAGTATTATTTTGTTTTTATTGTATAACATGTTAAACTGACATAGAATATTTATAAATATACATATAAAATACATGTAATACGTAAATATTACGTAATACATGACATCATAAATATCTGTTTATTCTAAAATTTTATGTTAATAAATAAAAGTATCTGTACATTTAAGGCTCCTGAATGATCATCACAGCCTTAAATCGTGACATCAAAAGCAAGAAATAACTCGTTAATTTTTATTACATTTGTAAATAAGAACAATCCAGATAAAAAAAAAATATAAATTATATGATAATTTTAAAGCAATTATAAAGATAAGCTAACACTAGTCTTATTCCCCCGACGCGACAATCGCGACGTAAATAGTTGTAAAAAGCACTTGATTTGTAAGTCTATTTTACAATGTGCTCTTTGTTTCTTGTTTTTTACCTTTTGCTTTTTTTTCCTTTACAACCGTTTTATTAACAATTGTATTTTTTGCTACGTATTTCTCGTTTCTTTCGAAGTTCGTTAACTTTTATCTCACAGAATAATTTAGAAGCATTTAAGATCCAGCTATATAGACTGTTTAAGAGTTTGATTCCTATAGTTTGTGTTATTTTTGTTTCCTGTTTTTTGCCTTTTGTTTTTATTTTTTACATCTTGTCTTTTTGCTTCTTATCCGGTTTTTGTTTTATCTCGGGCGATAGAAATCGGGCGAATCAAACTCTTAAACAGTCTATATAGCTGGATCTTAAATGCTTCTAAATTATTCTGTGTAAATTTATATACTACGTATGTAGTCCTTTTTGAAACACGCGCCGAAATGATTTTTCGATTTTGAAACACTAATTCTATTAAACTACCGCAGTAATATCACGAGTTAAAATTGACTAGCAATTTTAACAATTTTTTGATGCTTTTTCGCATCTTCGAAACTATAATATATTATATTGTTTAAAGCGACCTTATCATTTCGTTTTATCCAAATTGTTTTTATTTACAAATGACATGTAATAAGAATTAATGTGTCATTTCTTGTTACTGACACGGGTAAGGAAAGTTACTTTTTAAGTACTTTTATAGTTATTCGTTATCGAATAAAAAGAGTAACAAGTTACCATTATTAATTTTTAAAGTAGGAAGTTTTTGCAATAACATAAATCCAGATACGGTGAATGCTAAAATCACGTTATCTTTTTCTTAAGTAATTAAGAAGAAGAATCTGACCTTAGCGTTATCATATTTGGATAAATGCAAAACTCCCTAATAATTCATTCGTTACAGTTACCATTACTTGAGAAAATAACTTTTCGTTACTTTTCCGTTACTTTATCAAAATTAACGACCGCTAATCACAGTAGATGGGTGCCCAATCGGTGCAAAGTAATGATAAAAGTAACTGCAAAATTCATTACCAAATCCATCATTCATTACCAAATCCATCAATTATCCGTTATTATTATCATTATCATTACCAAAAAATGTAACTACGTTACCGTTACCAAAAAAAAGTAACGCAGTTACTAGTAAAATCAAAAAAGTAATCTGTAACTATAACTTTGTTACGAGTAACAAGTTACTTCTATTTCTTGCAAGATGTATTCGTGATGTTCAATGTATTTGTGATGACCAAGTACTCAAAAGTCTTAGGATATATTAAATGTACCTGTATCTAGATATTTTATTTTAATAGTACTTGTACTTCGATATTTTTTCCAAAATACCTATACCTTGAATTAAATCTAGGTACTGAAAATAAAGTGTCTTGCATAACACCGAAAATAACTCAGCAGATATTCACGACGTAACTACTTGTGGTACATATTAGTTTGTTAGTCATAGAATGATATCAATTATATTATAGATAGAAATTTTTCGAATATACAGAACGAACATGATTTACAAAAATCTGAAAATAGAAAAAAGAATGCAGGAATAGAAGAGGGGATATAAATTATTATCAATTACTAGTAAGTGTAACTTTACATGTTGGATATACGCATATATTTTGTTCTCATATTTAGTTCAATTATATCATTTAAAAATCACATTCAAAACCTCCATGCTAGATTGAAATTACAAAATTGTAATTACCAACTTTTCAAAATTATATAAAAAGTACATAGCTGTAAAACTGAAGAAATATTTCTTATGTAGCTGTTAAATAAAGATAAATTAAGAATGAGAAAAAGTTAAAAACTCTTTTGAAAAATTAATTTCTATTATTTTATTTTTGTCTATTTTCTAATCCGATATTTTAGTTTTATTTAGACCAAAAACTGTTTGTATCTAGAATGAATTGATACAAATGGACGAATATCTGTATTGATGAACAATAAGTATGATTAATTATTTCCGGAGAATCGACTTAATCGAGAATGTTTTTGTTGCTGTGTCGCACAGCGAAATGTTTAATTAAACGTCGATTCTAGAATCCCAATCTCAGGTAGAAATGAAAATATGCAAATGCAATGAGCTACACGCTGGTAGATACAAGATAGCTGTACAAGCTCGAATTAAGCGCGTAAATGCAGGAAGTCATTTTTTACTTAAACTTTCATAAATTTTTTACAAATATATAGTACAAAATTACAATAATAAAATAAAATTATACGAGAATACATTTTGAACAAAGATAATATTTTTTTAGGATAAGCTTATATAGATAAATAACTTAAAATAAAAAATGAAAATAGTTTTAGCTCCAAGAATAAATCAAATATATGTAAAATGCTTTACATATGAGTTTTAAATATAAGCGTGCGCGGTTGTTGGTGCGCAAATTATATTTATAAGGCGATAAAATATAATTTACAAACAATTAGAATGTAGTTACGAAGTTAACTGTAAACGTTCCGATTTTAAATTTGAGTCCTTCTCAATGCGAAAGTCAAGTACAGACTACTATTTGTTGGTATTTAATAATGGACTTTCTAAGAAGAAGTCTCTCAAATTCAGAGTCCAAATATTTGTAGTTAAATTCGTTGATAAGTACATTTCATAAGTACAATTGTTTACTCAAATTATATCCAAGTAGAACAATAAATCATCATGATATCATAATGATGTCGAAATGACTTTAAAATGATTATTAAAAGTCATTTTTCAATCATTTTTTATTTATTTTGATACCATCATTCATTTTGATGTTATCATGACTTATTGTTCTGTTTGGCGTATTGTTTTATAAATTATTTATAAAACCAACTGCAGAAGTTTATATAAGCATTTTTAATAAATAACGTACTTATCGTTTTCATCTATAAGGTATATCCACACTGTGCTCATCATAAAAAATTGAAGATTTAATATATTCTTATTCTAGTTATAATTCCCTTTTGATGCTACTCTTAGTATAGTATACCCGAGATTTCTTTTACTTTGGTACGTTATGATTTTTTTATTAACAGATGTACACTTTGCTTGTTGCCGTTATATTCAGCGTTTCGATTGAAAAAAAAAAATTGTCGTATATTTAGTTTTATATTTTTTAGAATATCCAGGATAGCAAGTACATGACAAAACGATCTATATAGAATGGCATCAAAGAGTTAAGAAAATATTAAACTATATTTCTCAACAATCTGTGACAAATCTTTCTTTTTAAGAAAACATTCAATCATATAATGCAGAAGTTTTACGAAAATTATATTATTTCGTAACAGAATCTTATGTATACGTAGTGTGAAGTTACACTCGATGTATTTGCGGTCACAATGAAACTTCTTACAGACTTTATATAATTTTACGTAACTGTTTTCTTCGATGAGGGAATTGAAACAAAAAATATCACTTTACAAAGTTGTCATACATGTTAGCATCCTGCTGCAATTAGTTCACCTTCTTATCATGTGTAATATGTGGACTGAGATTGCAAGCTGAGGATACATAAGTAAAAACATATATATATATATATATATATATATATATATATATATATATAACTCGAGCGGGAAAAACTCTTTCAGCCTGAAAAAAAGAAAAGAAGAAAAAAGATATATCTTTTGCAAGTCGTCGTGTCGCATTAATGCTTTCGCGGTTCGCTATCAGCGTTTTACGAATTTATTTCAATTCCGTGTGGTGGACATACAGTTAAACGGATTTCGACAATTCATTTACCGTTTGATCTACCCGCGCATTTCAATTATATGTTTACTCTTTGTCGACGGCATTCGCCTTCCTATTGAGCCCGAGTGCACACCCGCGCGTCGGCGGTCGCATCGACGAGCCGGGTAAAGTCGTGGGAACGGATGCGGTACGGTACAATTGAATTAATCTCGATCGAACAACGCGACCTCCGAAATGAAACAGGAAATCACGTTATCGCACGTGGCGGCGTGCACAAGCATGCGCCGCGAAACAAGCGGCTCTCATTAGTTGTTATTGTTTGATCGTGATTAGCAACAAAACCGTGATGTTGCTGAATATGGTACGTTATCGCAATTATGTGCCTAGGAGATTGCTGCAACCGTTCGGATAGCGGGGGAGGCGGGGGAGGGGGAATATAGAAACGGATAAGATATTTTGAAAGAGCTGTAATAATTGGAGAATGCCTATTTGGTCTCCCCGTTGTTTTATAATTACAGAAATTATTCAAAATAATTAAATGATCTTAAATATATTAAATTGAATGTGAATATCAGATTTCTTGTATCGTTATATATTTTTATTTTATATTCTAATCAAAACAAAGATTATGAAGAATATTCGTCTTGTGTTGCGCGTCCAGTAACAAGAACTTGCTTGAAGTAAATGTCACTTTTAACATGTTTACTGATACCGGAAAGAAAATTACACTGAATCGTTCGTGGTAAGTTGAAAAGTTACGTTGCGCCTTTTTTCGAGAGTTATCCGCTCAGAGATTTGAATCAGGTTTGCCTGCTCAATACGAAGAGTTCGTCTTAATTCCTGCAGTTTCCATCCCGCCTTAATCTGCTTTTCAACTATTTTCTTCTGCAAGGCGGCGATCCGCCGATTTGAAGCATCGTAATCTGCTCGCAACCGATCACTACCGTAGTCTCGATTAATCATTGAACAATCGCAAACCGCTGGACTATCTTGCACCATATTCGAAGTCAACAGACAGATTTTATCGTGCAACTCGGCCAATTGCATTAGTGTCAAAGACTGAAAGCGACAAACGTAAATATTTTGTATTAACAATCAGTTATTTCCGTTTTAAAAACTATTTTTACATTACAGAGAAAAGACAGTTTTGTTGAAGTATCTAAAAATTTAGCTAGAGAGATACAAATCTGAAAATGAATTTGTTGTACTATCAAAATAATTATAATAGACGCTCAAACTAATTGCCAAACGTCAAAATTTTTGCAGAGTTCATTATGATTGAGATTTCTAATTATTTTGTTGATCGAACAAAATTATTTTAAAATCTATTATTTGATAAATTTATTTAGATATTTCAGTAAAATCGTTCTATATATCTAGATATATTTTTATCTGCTTATAAAATACAAGTAATATATAGATATATTGAGATATGCAAACATAGAAATAATATTTCAATTTATTACAAGTACGACGCGTCAATATGGAGAAAAGTGAGATTTGATAGATATAAAGAAGCAAATGCAGACCAGCAAAATGGACTCTTACCACCGCACGTACATACCTTCAACCAAGATTCAGGGTCAAAAGCTGCAAGCTTATCGCCATTATCCACACCTGCAACCTTGGTAACTTCCACACCAAGCTCCTAGAAACGATTCATTTCCAGCGTTAATATGCAAGTCAGAAAATTCAAATTATCCTCTGGATAAATCATTAAACAGGATACTGTTTTATGTGTACTTGATTAATGCTATCTATTATTCGCCTCACCAATAATTGCTTTATGTAATTTTCATTTTCTTTCTTGCATTCATTAAGCAGTTTATCGATATTCTGAACTTCGATTTCCGCCAGACAGATGTTCTCGGATAGCTTTTGCGATTCTTTTAGCAATTCCACGATGGATGGCACAATCCAGCGCTCAATTTCAAAATCATCGTCCAATGTTGTTGCCATCTCGGGTCTCACAGGAATTTTTCCATCCATAAATTGTATATAATCACGCACACGTTGCACGGCTATTGTATTGCGAGAACAAATGCAGAACTACCTTGTAGAGATTATATAATCAAAATTTGTTCTTGTCATTTTCTATGTATCACAAAATTTGTCCAAATATTAGTTTTCTGTACAAACTACGCGCGACTTTTGGCGTTGCGTAATTAATAGAATATAACAATTTGCAAAATGTTGCTTTCGAGTGTCGTAAGTTTATGGAAATGCTTAACTTATTAAGATATTAGCCGAGCTAATTACGGGCTATGAATAAGGAAATCCACGTTTCTATGGTGCGATAAAAACTGTCGGAATGACAAAACAGTTGAAAAAGTTTTTGTGCAAGTTTTTACCGTCATATTGCTTTTCAATTTGCTTCTTCAGTAATTCATTCGCCTTAACGAAGTCGCCGCATTCATCCGGTTTAATCACGCCAGCCTCTGGAATTATAAAGATGTTTTTCCTTTAATGTGAACGCGACCGACAAAATTCAATAAGAAAAAGACTTCGCCAAAAACCACTGAATGAATGAAACGCATTATACGACTAAATCATATCCATTAATTTATACAACGCTATTATTATCCAATAATGCAATCCCGGCTATAAGTTTGGAAACAAAATTTTTTCACATTTTACGAAAAGTTAAATATTTCGATCAAAAAAATCATAAAGAAGTCTTTGATCACGCATTTTAAAGGGCAAAGATAGGGCTTTAAATCCATGTTTGAATTTTTTCTCTACAGGATTTCATTCTTAAATTACATAAAAATGCTAGAAATTAAAGTGTAGTCGAAGATTTCTTTACAATTTGTTTCACCAAGATATTTTTTGTAAAATGTGAAAAAATCGTAAGTGTTTCTAGACTTTAATCGAAATTATATATCGAAGAGGTACAAACCTATGGGAGACAGAGATTGCAGAAATTTGATCTTTTCGCTCAAGTTGTTAATTTCATCGTTTAAATGCTCTTTCTCCGCTTGACAATGATCCAATCCGGATTTCAACTCCATGTTTTTGATTTTCAACGCGGCCAACAATCTTTGGCTTTGATCCTTCGTCCCGTTAACTTCTTCATCGATTTGTTCAGGATAATCTTTTATTTCGTCCAGCAGCGCTTTCAATTGACTTAGTTCTAATTCCAGACCGTCGTTGATCATTTTTAATTTATTATTCTCTTCCGCCGCGTATTTTAAGTCTTCTCTCGCCTTGTCTATCTCGATCATCGATTTCTTCAATTCATTTTCAAAGCTGTCGATATCGTCAGCATCTTCTATAAAATCGCCTTTCGATTTCTTGATATTCTCTTTTAATTTATTGATCTCATTTTGCGCCATTCTTAACTTATCTCTCAATTCTTTGTTTTCTACCATTAAATTTTGTAAATCCTGTCGCTCTTTATCATCCGTCCTTTCTCTTTGTATTTCTAATGCTCGAGCTTCTGAAGCGGCCAATTCGATTGTTAGTCGTTCGTTGTCCACCCTGCACCTATTCAAATCCGATTTGAAGGAGTCAAGTTCTGTTGCTATTTTAGTATTTTCGATTTTCAGAGCAGCATTCTCGTCTTTCAAAGAAATATGTTGTTTATTTACGTCATTTAGTTTGCGCTTTAAATTCTCATTTTCCACACGCATTTTATCTAGTTCTGCCTTTAACTCTTCTATTAATTTGCCGTTAGAATCGATCGTCTTTTTCTCAATAGCTTCCTTTGCAACTTTATCCGACACAACTTTACCTAATCTACTCACTTCCGCTCGTAAACTATCTAACTCCTTCAGAAGTGCCTCCTTCTCTTCTAACAACTCAGCCACATGATACTGCAATGCGTTCACCTTGTTCTGCGCGTCGATCGACGTTTTCTTTAAATCCTCTACTTCACTGTTCAACTTGTCATTCACCAATTCAAGGGTATCTAAATTCTTTTGCAGTTTTTCCAGCTCCGCTCTTAATCTATCGTTTTCCGATTGGCTAGTAGATAATTCCAATCTAATTTTTTCTGATAATTTCTGTTCGGCTGTCAAGTTAGATTTCAGATTTTTAATCTCATCCTTTTGCCCATCGTCCTCGCCTTTTAGTTTATCAAATTCTTTCTCAAATTTCTGTCGTTCTTCCCTCATATTCGTGTTTTCTAGTTTCAAACCATCAACTTCAGATATCAGCATATTTGATTCGCTTTTTAGTTTATTATTCTCGTCTGTTAACGTATTTATTTTTGATTTTAATGTGTCATTATCTACTCTCAAAGCTAATATCTCATTTTTTGCGTTTTCAAGTTCTGTCTTTAACGTTGATACTTGACTGGATAACTTTTCCTCTTTATCTCTTATTTTATCGTTCTCTGTTCTTAATTTAGTTAATTCTGATTTTAGTGTTTGAAGTTCCTCTCTCAAAGCAACGACTTCATTCTTAAATTTGGTCAGTTCCTTCACAGCCTCTTCTTTAGCAGACTTTTCGGCGAATGAAGACAGATTTAGCCCTTCTAACAGATTTTTAAGCTCTGCTATTTCTCCCTCGAGCTTAATCTTCTCATTTCTAAGATTCGTTATCTCCTTCTCTAATGTTTGATGTTCAACCTATGAATTTCAATGTGATTATTATCAAAGGCACAAGAAGTTACAGGAGGAATACGTAACTAATTATCTCTACCTTACAAACGTTTAAAGCTTCTTTTTTCTTTTCATTCTCGATGGATAACTTATCTGTGCTCATCTTAAGCTTGCAATTTTCCAACTTCCAATATTCAATATCTTCTTCCGCTTTAGATAATTGCGATTGAAGATCAGATATATCCAGTTTTAAATTATTAATCTGGTTCATCATCTCAGCATTCGCAGCCCTTAGGCTCAACGATTCCTCGCCTAGATTCAACAGCTCTTTCTTGAGGAGGTCTCTCTCTTCTTTTAGGGCATGATTTTGCACCCTCATCTCATCGATCTTTAAGATCAAATTTTTCATCTCATTCTTTAATGCCACTAATTCCTCTTGAATGTCTCGTTTAGCAGTAGATTCTGCACTTAGATCTAATTTCAGTTTGCTGATCTCATTTTGCAAAGCGTTGATCTCATTCTGCATCTTGTCTTTATCAGTCTGTAAACTAACGAGCTGAGCCTCAAGAAACTTAATCCGATTCTCGGCGTTGTCAAGTTGTTCTCTTAATTTATTTACTTCATCCGTCAATAAATTTATTTGTTCCTTCGATTCATTTAGTTTTATGTTTAGCCTACTGTTTTCATCTCTATAATTATTCATTTGCGCATTAATATCTTTGTTCTCTGCTTCTATTTGGTGAATATCTGCCCTTAATTGTTCATTTATAACTTGTGCCTCTTTCAGTTTATTATTTAACTCGACCGATTTCTGCTGCAAATCTACAACTTCGTTATTTGCACTCGTCAATTTATTACTCATATTATCTACCTCCTTTTTCAAAGTTTCTATTTCGGATAATAATTTTGTTAGTTCTTCTTTCCCATCATCCACTTCTTGTAACAATTTTCTGTTCTCCGACTTCAACTTTGCCATTTCGCTCTGCAAAGTATCAAAGTCCGCGAGTAGCTTGTTATTATTTACATTAGCCTTCTTCAATTCTTCCGTAAGAACTTCATTCTCGACTTCAAATTTGTTCAATTGTTTCTTTGCGTCGTCTAACGCTACATTTATTTTAGACAAGTCATCTTTAAGAAGACCATTCTCGGATTTCAAGTTGTCTCTTTCAGTTGTCAAATTGTCTCTTTCGCTTTTAACAGTAGCACTTTCGTCCTTTAGTTTATCGCTTTCAACCTTTAATCTATCCATTTCTTGTAACAGTTTATCGAAGCCTTCTTTCCATGCAATCCCTTCGGATTTTAATTGATCCGTCTCCGCCACTTGTTTTTCTAATTCATCTCTTAAATACTTATTCTCGGATAATAATTGATCTAGATCTGTCTTAATATTATTATTTTCCCTTCTCGAAGATTCCAGTTCCTTAATCATGTTATCAAGATTGTTTTTCAAAGCAACATTTTCTTCTTTAAGTTCGTTAGTCTCCAATTTTGCATTTTCCAATGTCTCCTTCAAGAATTCATTCTCAGCTCCGAGACTATGCAAATCGTCTCTCATGCCCTCTAGCTCTTTTTGCGCCACTTGAAATTTTTCTTCCTCGCGACGCAGGTCAACGTTCAACTTATCGATCTCGCTCTTCATCTCGTTATCTTCCTCTTGCACTCTACTCAATTCTTGTATTTTTCGGATTTCCTTCAACGAAACAGGAGTTTATATGTTAATATAAAACGTTCATAACTTTTAACACACTGTACATGCAACCAATTACGAGCATTTACAGACATGAAGAAATAAAGAGAGATACCTTATCAGGTTTCTCGGGTTCTTCCTTCATCTCGGCCACCTCGTCCATCGCTGATCTGACGATCATCTCATCCAGATCTACCATTGGTATGACGATGGAGGCTTTCAGTTTATTAAGCTCGCTTTGTAGAGCTTCCGTGTAAGCCGTCTTCTCATCCAAATGCATTTTCAATTCAGCCAGGAGCATTTTGCAATTACGAAGCTGACTTAACAGTGCCGGTATGTCCTCTTCTTTCGCAGATAAAGGAACGTCAATCTCTTCTGAGAATGTAACAACTTCCTCTAATGTACGACGAATTTGCGTCGGTTCAGCTTGCAGGCGCTCTGTTCGTAACAGATCTTCGTAGCTCTTTGATAGATCCACCGATGTCTGCATTGATCTCTCGACAACCACGGACACCTGTTGATCAGCCTTCTGACCATCTTTCATTAGCTCACGAAGCTTTGCCCTCAAACGGTTTAATGCCGCACAGGAAGTATCTTCCTCGGCTTCCATCAGTTTCAACTTCAGATGCGATATCGTGTCTCGCATTCTGTCACGATATCAACAGTTTGCACGTAATTATATTGGCGTACCGTGTTTAATGAAGATAGATGGTTTTCAAGGAAATATCGTAACTGACGAACTGTGTGATTAATTTTCTTTCAAAGCTATATAACTTCGCAAAGTATAAAACAGAAGTCTGTTCTGACTATTATGACAATTCCCGAACGATTAATTTAAGTAATATTAATTTTATAGGAGCTTTTTTTTAGTATTCTCCTTCCGCTTATTGCTCAATTATTTTCCCTTTTATTAAAACAATATGCAGAAGGAAAGAGTAGAAAGGAGAAAGAAAGACTCATTAAACTGTCTTAGCGAAATTTCATAGTCAATAGGTATTATGTACTGTTTTTTTTCGGCAGCAAAACGATCTCTCAGTGCTGCTATTTTCTCCCTCACGTATTTAACTTTTTCGCACGGATCGTCGCAGCAATCTCGTTCGGCGAGACTCTCTTCGAGGTTGCGAACTTTTTCCGCCAGTTCCTCATTTGCATTCTGCAGCCTTTCGTTTTCCTCGCGGTAATGCACGAGCGAGGGATCAGTACCCAATACCCCGTCGGGCTTCACACCTATAGGGAAATTATTTGACCGCCCGAAATGTATTCGGTACTCTCTTTTATATGACGAAGAAAACATGGGTCGTTTGCGGTGAGTTGTACACATCGATAGAAAGCTACGAAAACTTAATAATAAAAAATGTAGAAACGAAACGTATAAAATAATGATGTATTGGAAAATCGTTTAACTTAATAACCGAATTTTATTTGATATTTTGCGAAATATCGAGAATCAATATATGGATAGATTTTATTACAGAACCGTTCCATAGTGTCGTACTGGAAGAAGTACCGCGCTAAAATTACTCTTCGTATATATAGTTTAAATGGTAATTTCTTATAAAATTTATAAAAGAATATTTATTCTATAAGAAATATAGTGCAGAAGAGCAAAGGCGGGGGAGAAAAGATTCGACTATGAAATGGAACATCGATACCGAATGATTGTAGGGCTTGTTTCAGAGACCTATTTTCGCTCTCGAGCTGCAGCCGCTCCATGCGCCACTTCTTCATCTGACACTTCATTACTGTCAGTTTTCGTAGAGCGAACGGTAGATCGTAGATCTCTGATTCCTTGGAATTGTCGCTGAAGGGGTTGTACTCGCAGCAACAGCATGGCTCGTGCGGCGGTAATTCGATCGGTTTTATCGGCCGCGGTGCGTGACATCCGCATGAACAAAACGGCGGTACGTATCGATCTTCCATGACTTGATATGATTATGAGGACCACATTTAACCTTTCTGCATGACGTACGTTCCACAGCACAAATTTATTCCTAAAAATGCCTCTACAATCGTTATGACGTTTTTTCGGGGAGCGCATCGCATAAAAAATATATAAGTTACTTGATAACCATTTTTGTACTATATATACCTCTAACATTATCGGGATAGAAAACAAGTTATTTATGACCCGGGTCAACTCATAGATAACCCGCGGTAGTAGAGTGCGCTATCATTGTTCCGTAAAAAAAACTCCGCCAAGATAAAATCTTTTTATGCATGGAGATATGAGGTTGCGCGGAAACTCGTGAAACTCGTCAGTCATATTTTTGATATTATTCCCAGCGAGTTCGACACACGACTCGGTGACATCGACAGGTGAGATCGATATAATTCGATTTAATAATATCGATTCATGATAAGTTAACAAGACTTTATGATGTAAATTTTCTTCCATCATGACCGAATTAAACTTTGGATAATTTAATTTTCAAAATGTATGTAATATAGGTAAACTTTTTCGTGATGAATATAAGAAGATAATATATCTAATGAATGGTCTCGCGTGTCATCAAATTTATATCAAGAATTTCAATCATATTTCAAGCATTGATATATATATATACTTCCTATGTCGATAATATATGACCATTTTGAATAGAGATGCTAAAGCATACGTGCATTATTCACCGAATTCTCCGTGTCGTAAAGTTCGTGCGCACCGGGAAACCGGAAGTACCGATTACGTACGACCCACATAATTAAGCGGTCGCTATAATTAAATTGTGCGCAGTATGGCCGACGAAAGTCCTCGTTAGAGCAGTCTTATTAGGTGTTCCGATATTGAGGGGTTGGTGCAGCGATACTGAACGCTTCTTAAGTTTCGAGAGTTTCGAGAGCACTTGGACTACAGTTCGGTTCTGTTCGAGAACTTATCGAGAGGGCCCGTCATCAATTAAATCTGCGCGGTAATTGCAAAGGAAGGAGGAAAACACGGGTGTAGTGCGGGGTTAACGGAACTCCACGAAACTTTCCGCCCCCTTTTTGCTCGCCGTCCGCCGCATTACTCGTGCAAAATCACCGTTTCATTAATCGAATTGGTGTAACAACAAACGGGCTCTTAGCTCTGACAAAACGTACAATAGATAGATGTATCACGTACATGTACGGATTCTAGAACATGAAGATATCTGTGCTCCTGTTTCCTTATCGCATATATAAAGTCGACTTTTTACATTCTAAAGCACATAAATTATCAAAGCGTTTGCTCGTTAATGTCATTTCGATATATAAAAATTTTCAAGTTGATAAAACATTTACAGACAATCATAAATTCTGCAAGTTATTAATGTTGTTACCATGACGTGCATGTTTTAATACAAAATATTGATATTTCATTGTAATTAATAAAATGATACAAATTAATTGATTATTTATAAGTGATTTATAAACGCTAACCTCGACGGATATTTTCAAAAATTAATGATAACTTAAATGAAAATCTGTATAAAGGTAAAAATCATAAATTTGATATATAAACAATAAATATATACATAATATTTGTTACATAAATTTTTAATAGCTGATATTGATGTTTAGCGAAGTTTGTTATACTTAATGCATTTTTGTCACATATTACATAATTCTGATAAATTGAAAAAACAGCGATGAGTGACAAATATCTCGACGATTACCTGTCAGTAGTCGCGATTGACGTCGCCGTGGAAGAGAAGACGAGAATCGCCAGAATGGCTGTTGCGACATTGCACAAGCTGCATAACGTGATGCTGCAGATGAAAGATTGGCGGGACGATAGCGCGAAACTGAAGAGTAATATCTGGCGGATGAAAATGGCTTTGCGTGTGGATGACAAGAATGGGAACGATAACCAGCAAATCGACCCTTTGATCGTGCATCAGAGGGCGGAGATTAGCCGGTTGGAGCAGACAAACGACGCTTTAGAGAATGAAGTAACGAGTCTAAAATGCGCTTTAACGAAAGCCGAAGAGGATACCGCGCGTATCACTGTCTCTGAAATAGGTGATAAGATCGCCACACTTGAGAATGAATTCTTAAGTGAAAGAGAACGCATGAACGACGAAATTTTGTGTCTGAAGGAGCGATTGAAAGAGGCTGAGGAGAGCGAAACGAGTGTCATGCTAAAACAACTCAGGGATGAGCTGAATGAATTCGCGAAAGGTGATCGAACGATAGAAATAATCTTCGCTAATACGATCGGCAAGACCGTTGAGATGATTATCGGTTTGTCAGAGGAGCTCGTGAATGTTAGCGAGAATTTGTATAGGTTTAAGACCAGAAATAGAAACCTGCGTCTCAAGCTGGACAGATCAAGAGCCATGCTGCGATCGAGATGTGGTAATACCGCGGAATATCGGAAGAGAATTGGCGAATTGAACAATCTCGCCGAACAATTGATGGGAGAGATGGGCCGGCTGAAAGTTATTCGTGAGAATGCGAACTATAACGGAAGTTCGGACGCCACGGATATCCCAGACGTTGTTAGACACGTCGAACGTTTGATGAACGACTTGAGGAACAATTTAAAGAGCGATCGCGAGGCGATGATCGCCGCCGGCGATCCCGATTGTTTGAAATACATGAAGAAAGTAGTTAATCTAAAAGTAAATCTGAAAGTGCTGTCCGTGGAGCTTAGACGATCGAACGTGCCGATAGACAAACGGTTATGCGAGAATCTCCAGTACGAGAAATGCTTAGAAACAGCTTCGTCATTGAATGATTTTCTACAGGAAATCGACAATGAGATTGAAAAATTGAAAATAAAACCGATGAACAAATATTGTAAAATCGGTGGCATCAGCAGCTCCCAATATATGACCAAAGTCACGGAACTCGAAGATATTGTTAGAAAATCAATTACAGTAGTCGCTATTTTAAAACAAGCTCCGCCGGAAGTAATAAATACCAATGAGAAAATAACGGAGGTACTAGAAGACTTGATCGAACAATTATGCAGTAAAATAAAGGAACTCGAAATTTTCGATGACCGCGCGAATTTACGTGACAGAATCGAACAGCTTGAAGCTATGCTCATGTATTTAAAATCGGAATTATTGGAAAAGAACGAACGTATAAATGCACTGAATGACGAGCATGCAAGCATCGGATTAATGTCAGAGAGAGATCGTGAGAGGTACGAGAAGATTATCGCTGACATACGCGAGGTGAACGAGACTCTCCGAGGAGATGTAGAAAGGGGGAAACAAGAAATATTGGAGCTGTCGCTTAAACACGATCAGCGACGTGTCGGGGAAATGCAACTGATGAAGGTTGAAATTGATGCAGCGAGGAAAGAATTGCAGAACCTTCATGATGATAAAGAGATGTCATTAAGGGAAACGGAAAGGATGCGTAACGTTCTCAAGGAGAAAGACGAGGAAATTGAGAATATTATTACCCAGAAGGACGTGCTGAAAGCAGTCCTTAGGGCGGAGACAGAGGACCTGAAGACGAAACTTGGGATCGCTTCCGATGAAAATGTAAAACTGAGAAGTATAATTGAGGGACTTGGGAAACAGGAGGAACGCGAGCGACTGGGCAAATTGAAAAGTTCGGAGATGGAAAGTGGCGGGGAGGAACGAGACAATGGCGAAGACCGTGCACAAAACCTCAGGGATGAATTGAAGTACTTGAAAGCTGAGTCAAATGAGCCTAAAATAAGTCTGGACAAGACGGACAAGCGAAACGATTATTTGAAGTGCGTGCCGGATGAAGACATCGACGACAAGGTCGGGCCGAAGGATAAAATTTCTTATTTGGAACCTAACAAGCAGTCGTTGACGTATCGATTGAACGTCCCGATAAATGGCGAGGAAACATTGGGAGAATTCGACGGAGTGATAGCGGAGTACAAAGCGTCGAAGAATAAAGTCAAACAGCTTCAGAACGAGAAAGAACAACTCGAAGAGGAGTTGTCGAAGTTGAGGTCTGAGAAAGAATTGCTGGATAGGTCGATGTCCGATGCCAATAACAAGTGCGCTGTGCTGCAGGATCAAGTTAACAAATTTAAGTCCGATCGTAACGGCCTTCGGGAGAAGATAAGCGAGCACGAAGCTACTGCGGAGAATTTAAAGTTTGAACTGGAGAGAGCGCGGGCGGAACTCGAAGATGCGGTTGTTAATACGGCGCGCTTGCAATCGGATAACTCGAAGGCCATCGGCGATTTGGATACGCTGTCTCTACGGAATACCGAGACCGAAGATCGTGTACGGGTGTTGTTGACAGAAAAAAACGAGTTCGCGACGCGTATTAACGAGCTCAATGATGAGAACGTCGCTCTGCGAGAGCAGTTGAATAAGGCGAGTGAGAAGAATGAATATTTTTCCATGGAATTGAATAAATCAAGGGTCGAAAATGACAAAGCGAAAGCGGAAAATGCCCTTCTGCAGGTTACCTACGACGCGAGAGAAAAGGACAATGTCGAGCTAAGGAAGGAGAGAGACGACGCGAAAGGAAGAATAAATGAAATCACTAACGAGTGCAGAGCACTCGGTAATCAACTGAAGATCCAGCGAATGAAGTATGAGGCGTTGCGACTTACTGCGGCTACTTTGCACGACGAAAATAACGATCGTAAAAATTATTTAAAGAAGATCGATATGCAGCATCCATTTGTGATGGATTGCGAGCGGGAATTCGCTGATACTTATAACGAGATTAAACAGAAGCAAAATTGCTCGGATACCGCGCGTACGAGTATAAAGGTCGAAATTGGCGAACGGAGGGACGGTGGAACAGAAGTCAAAGTAGAATCTGATACACGCGTTGGTCACGATAACAAAGCGGTGATCAAAGACGAGCCAAAGAGTGAGTTAGAGAGATCGAAAAGCGAAAATAATTCTTTGAAATTAGAGCAGACGAATTTGAAGTCTAAAAATTCCGAAGTTCCGTTGAAACTTGCGGAAGGTAAATCCGAAAATGTAGTGCCATGGATAAAAGTTTCAGA
The DNA here is from genome assembly GCF_024713525.1 of Acromyrmex echinatior. Lineage (NCBI taxonomy): Eukaryota > Metazoa > Arthropoda > Insecta > Hymenoptera > Formicidae > Acromyrmex > Acromyrmex echinatior. The sequence continues at coordinate 5,212,806 of NC_141859.1, read as the reverse complement.
CGATGAAATTGGTGGTTCCATCGTGAAGAAATTTAAGCTCGCGAGTATCTGGCACGAGAAAGAAATAAGCAATTATTCTAATTATTCCAATGATCCGGATATGTACAAAGATTGCGAAAGAACCGTGATGTTCGATATCAATCAGTTCGAAATCGAGAATAGAGCGCTGAAGATGAAAGCAGGTATTTCGTGTAGTAGTCGCAACTCCTGCTTGATGGACGACGGCAAGTTCGCTAGAGCGACGGACGAGATTCAGGCTTTGAAACTCGAACTGATGTATCTACGGGACGAGAAAGCGACGTTGAAGTCGCAGTTCGAGATATTTAAGGAGGAATTAAACGCATTGAAATCAGAGAGAGTGGCTTTAAAGGATGAACTCGCCGCTTCGAGGAAGTCGAATTTCGATCTTAGGCTTAAAGTGAACGACCTGCGAGGCGTTAATGAAAAATTGGAGGAGATAAATTCAGAATTAGAGAATTGTTCGCAGGATGCGTCGAAAGGAATGAATAAGTGCATCACACAAATATCGGAAGTGTCGGATAAAAAATTAAAAAATAATTTTGAGAATGAATTAAGTGATTACTTAAAGAAATATATTTTCACGGAAAAAAGTCTGCGGATAACTAATAGGCGGAATCGATTCGATCGCATCTCTCCCAAGAATCCTGGATTACAATCCGTCGAAGAGAATTTACAACATATAGAGGGACAAAAATACTGAGATTATACAAAATTTTGTACATATAATTTATGAAATTTTATTGTTTTTATTTGTTTTATTGTACTTCGTATTTTATTTGCTTTATTATACAGCTAATTTACGTGAAATTATTTTCATTTTTGTTTAATTACAGAGAGAAATAATTAAATTGTATTACACATATTTTTTAACAAATTGAAAAAAATTATGAAAACATTAAAGATTTTTCTGTATTGTATTGTATTGTATTTGAGAGTATAATACAAAAGGTTTGGAGGTAATTTAAAATCAAACATTATTATTTTATTAAAAAGTTGATATATTTTCAACAAATAATTAAGATCAAATGAGAAAATTTTCATTATAACTATAAAGTTATATTGTTAAATATAAATATTGACTTTATTGAACTGTTTTATGTATTATATATTAACATTTATTTTTACTCATAGCATACCTATAGAAAAGAATAAATTTCCAATTCCAGTCACTTTTTGCAAAGAGACTTGTACATCTATGTAATATATCTTTAAAGTACTTATGTAGCAAAAAATAGATTGTAAGATCGAAAGATAAATATAATTGTGTCACCTTATAAATTCATCGTACTTTCAATAGATTTTATACATCATTTAGTTTTTTTTTTTGTCAAAGATTTTATGTAACCGGCAGTTTCTTTTAAAACTTATAAAGGTAATTCGTGTTCTCCCAGCGAGCGCCCAGGAATCGTTTTAAGAGCGACTGACAAAACCTCCTGAAAGCGTGCTGCTACTTCATCTTCAGCTTTTAGAGCAACGAGTAGTTAAAGCCAAACAGGACAATGACAACAGCGGCGTGACGGCGATAAGGATAAAGCGGTGTCGGTGGAGCGCGTAATAATGCATTAATCGCGCGCGCATGTCGGGCCATTATCGCATATTCTACGACCACGGCATCACGTCGAAAATCCTTGTCTGAGATTATTTCAGCAAAAACGTAAAGCTCGCTTTGCGCGGCATAGTTGATGCTCATCTATCATTCCCCTAGACTGCCAGAGTGCGACGTGGCACATTGCAAATGAGTGGATAGTCCTCTGGCATCCCTACAATTATATTCTTCTTCTTATATATCACGGTCTTTGACTTTTACTCTTACTCCATTAAACAGACACAATTCATACAATTATATTTCGATGAGATCTCTGCGAGTAAATATTGCAATTTTACTGAAGCCAAAGTTTCTACGTGACACACTGCAAAATAAAATAATAGTATTTAGCGACAGGACAACGTCAAATATTATCTCGTTTAGATTGCAACCAATATCGGTTTATTTAAAAAAAATTTGTTTTTCGTCTCCGCAAAAATTTCATTTTATTATAAAAAGTACAGTAACCACGCATACATAATAGCTTGATGGTCAATTATGCTTTACGCGTAATTTTTTATTGCAATACGTACGCGGGATATACGCGAGATGAAAGCGTCTACGGTACTCGATATATGAAAACGCGTTCGGATGTATATTTTGTAATATCTTTCGTGATAAATCAACTGATCGCGTGTAACAGCGGACGTCACACGCGAAAAACATTGAATTGTCGTAACGACAGATGTTACAGCGGGATGCCCCTTTGTTTTGCGACTCCGCACGTGAGATACACATTGATGTGAATTTTTGTCTGTGACTCTACATTTCCGCAGATTAAATGTCCGAACGTGCATTATGTCGTACGCGTATAATCGCACATTATATGAGCAATCTCGAATTAATAGCGCGAAAGAATCATCTCTTTCGCGCTATTAATGAGATTAAATCATATATCCTTATTGTCATATATAATATAACGAATTTAATTTTAACATCTCGTCTAGTATTTAATATATTAAATATTAATATATTAATACAACTATACAAATGAAATAAAAAGGAATTGCAAAGAATAGATGCAACGTTAATAATTATAATATATATTATGTACTTCAGTGATCTGCAAATATCAACCTTTTAATACCACGAATAGAATACTATTCAGTTCGAAGAAAAAATGTTGCATATTTCATAGAGTTTTCTATAGATGTGCTACGAATATTTGATGGATAATTGTGCGATAATATTCAGAACACTAAAGTCATAATAATGTCATCAGGACGTCAGCATTATTTGTCATTTATAAGTTCACTTATAAATGACAAATGATGTTATTTCCATCATCATAATTTTATGGTATTTACTTTTATATAAAGTCAGATACATAATAGAATAATTGTATGTGATATATGTGCAATATGTATATTAATATGTTGTATATTAAAAAAAATAGTTAGTTATTTTATATAACATCTTTTATAAATATGCTATGAATATTTCTATTATAGTATTATGAATATTTGGATAATCGTATGATAATGTTCAGATATCTGTATCTCCCACAAATAGAATACAGAAATCATTATAATATCATCAGGATATCATGACCTTATTTGTCACTGACTTCTATAAAGCCGATTCTACATTAGTTGTAAGCTGATCGCAAGTTTGTTGCGACAGCCAATCTAAAGCTTGCATTTTGGAATCAACGCTTCATATTGGCTGTCACAACAAACTTGCGATCAGCTTGCAACTAATGTAGAACCGGCTTTATACGGCATGCTTTATGCCAAAGTTGTAACATCGATATTATGAAACTGGCCAATCATAGCTATTTCTCTGAAGAATGAAATGACTGTGATTGGTCAGTTTCATAACATCGATGTTTTAATTTCGGCATAAAGAGCGCCGTATAAATATTATAATTGATAAAATTTATTTATAAATGATATACACATCGTCATTTATTTTTATATAAAATTAATTACAATTAGTACAAGTCCACAAATCTTCGAGAAAGATTTTTTAAAGTTTATTATAAAATTAGAATATAAATTTCGAATTTATATTCCTGAATTGGCGTTATCTTCTGTGTTTATATGTTCGTGTTTTTACCCAGAGACAAACAATGAGTGCAGACCATTGCAAATAAAACGCAATGCGTCGAGTTGCACAGTCAGATGCATTTCGCGAATGCAATCCACGTACTGGTCCATGACTAAACAGACTTTAATTGCGGGAAATCACAGTAATCACGGAACGCTGGCGCAAGCTCGTTTTTTTCCCCACCTTTTTCCTACTGTTATTCCCATCATGACATCGACAAATGTACCTGGTAAATGGAGACTAAGAGTAATCGCTATTTTACAAACAAAACTATTGATTATACTTCAATTACTGACATAATAATAAAAAAATTTGTCATATCGCTAGTTGAGTCTGCTTTACAGACATAACTATAAATTTATGATTGACATAACATTTGTTTTTAATTCATCTATTATCTGATGTAGCTTTTTATTAGACTATACATATACATTTATAATCAAAAAATAATAAGTGAATCTTATTTAATATATATCTGTAATTAGATCTATTTTAATATTTTATTTCTTTTAAAATCTATTTTGACTATATAAGATCTATTTGTTTAGATCTATTTTAATTGTCATATTTAAATTTATAAGTAATAAATTATTATTAAAGTGTTTAAAGTTACTAGATTCTAGAGGAAATTCAAAATTTACTAAATTCAAAGTATAATTAATTTTAAAAGTTATTAAATCTAAAAGTAAAATTTTAAAAGTTATTAAGTTATTATATTTAAAAATTCGTGCCTATCGTGAACAAGAAATCAATTACATAACTTTTTCTCTAGGGCGAAAACTTGAAAAGTAAAAATTTTTTATATGCATGTGTATATGTAGACATACGTACATACACAAAAATTTTCACGTTTCCACGTTAGAGAAAAATTAAATTATATAATTGGTCCTCCAGACCGAAATATCGAATCCATGAAAGCTTTACATGTTTTATTTCGTTTTTAAGGAAAAATTACATAATTGCTGTCGTAAATTTTCAATTTACTAGATTCTTCCGAAAAAATAATTCAAAAGAGTTATCAAATTATTAGATATTACTCTCTGTAATAATTATTAGATATTACTCTCTGTAATAATTATTTTTAGAATGACTTCTTCCAAATACGCTTCTCTTTTAGGGTATCGTCAACGCGATGCTACAAATAGTTTAAAGCATGTCTTGATTAATCAATTTATAAAATTCTTTTTTCTGATTGGTCAATCAAACGCTTTAAAGCATTTGTCGCGAGACTTTGGCCGGTATTCATTGTCGGTTCTTATTTTAAGACTGTCTTAAGTAATGTCTTAAGTTGCTAATGTGGTCCTCTGATTGATTCATGACATCTTAAAATTGTACTTAAGACGATCTTAAATATAAGAGCCGACTATGAATACCTTTGATCATAGCCACAATCGAATGGGAAAGGAATATACGACTCTGATTGGTCAATTCTTACAGATTATAACACACAGACCTTAAGGTTATCACATTGACGCTTGCTATTCGTAAATTTTTATCACGTGACCTGCTTGACGTTAAAGGATGCGTTCTGAATTACGCATGAAGCGCACGAGGTATCATTTTATCCTTCCCAGTCAGAAATGATAATGAAATCGACATCGAATCGACATTGATGTCGATTCTATTATCATTTCTGATTGGGTTCTTTATTCTTCAGTGAACAATAAGGACAAAAGATGCATCAAGCGCTTTGTGTTATAATAATTTAGAATATACCCAAAGTTAAGCATCAATAGAAGGGTACCTTTACGTCACGAACCAATCGAATTCAATAGATCTCATTTCCAAGCAGCCGATAATAGGTTTGTTCGTGTTGCTTGAAATCCCCAAAAAACACTTTACAGTTAAAAAGGGATAAATATATATTTAGGCATTGAAAAGAGAGAGAACAAAAATGCTAAATGCAAAAAGTGCAAGCAATGTGAACAGATCGAATATATTCGCACTGCTTGAAATCCCAAAAAGTTTTTGCACTTAAAACGAGATGAATATATATATTGTATAATTTTACTCGAAATATATAGAACACGTAACGTACACTACAGCATGTAGAGTAAAATCTTCCTCGAAGATGAAATTTTAGAACGTAGCCCTGGTATTGAAAAGAGAGAAAATGAAGATGCTGAGTACAAAAAGTGCACATAACGCGAACAAACCTAACGTTGGCAACGTCACGGGCAGATAGTAACATTTCGTTGTGCAACGTTGGTACACGTCAAATGACGATAGACTCGGACAAGTGTGCGCTTGGCTTCAGTCGGTCAGTAACAATGGCGGCAGATCTCGAACAGTTTCAACAGCTTCTGAATACACTCCTCAGCACAGATAACGATGTCCGGACGCAGGCGGAGGTATGTTTAAACTCCCAGTGAATTTTCGCGGTCGCGCTCGACCTACGTCGAACGCATGCCGGTCGGCGCGAGTGTCCGCGGCGTGGCCTGTTCCTGCCGAGCACGTTGCCGACGTGTTGTCAGATCTCGCACGCGGATGCCACAACCGGCGTTGAACGCGCGACGCAGCTCGCACCCTCGACGTCGTCGTAGCGATCGATCGCGACACGCCGACGAAGAGGGTCCATCATGTCCGGACGAATTTTGACGCATTCACGCGATCGGTGAAGAAATCCAAAATGGTGTCTCGCATGCGGGTAACGCGCGGCGCGCGCCCCGCGTGCCATCCGTCAGCTCCGCGTGTGCGGACGACAGGAGTCCGACGTTTCTCTCCTTTTCTCACAAAGCTCATCGTCCGGCTCCGAGCTCGGCTACGAAGGCGGGGCTCGCGTCGCGACGTGGACGACGTTTCATCACGTCCGTCCGTCCCCCCCGCGACGTGGAGGCACGCATGTTTTACGAGATGCATCCCGTTTTCCCGCCTACACGCGATTTCCGGCGAATGCCGTAGCATGTTTCGCGTGCGTCGTTCTTATCCACCTTACGACCCACCCGACTCCGCGTGCGATTGCAAGTATCTGATCTGATTACTCGCACGATTTTAATACCGTTCGGCGAGTTCTATATATGTCTTACCTTGACTCACCACACGATCACGTGTCGTTATTCGTCGAATATTCATACGTGCACTGATTACAATATGTATTCCCCACGAAATGAGTCAGATTTAGCTTAGCAAATTTAGTTCGGGAGAGAGTACTTTGATTTTGGCAGCTGTGAAATTTAGGTATCTATAGATATATTCATTGTATATATGTTCTTCATATATAACGTATAATCATTATACTATAATGTATAGTAACAAGACAAAGACATTTGCTTTATAATGCTGCATCTTTGTATTCTAATTTGGAAAAGAATTTCTTATATTAACCCAAGCGTGGAGATTGTCATAATAAGCTGAAAGATTTTAAACATCTATTTCTTGTTAAATACTTTCTTTATATTATAATATAATAAATAAAAGTGCTTTGTATATATTTAATTATTTATTTTATCAAATTATATTATAAAACTATCATTCCATAAAAACTATTAGCTTTTTAAAATTGTCCATAACATTTTAGCACTAATGGCAGGGTTAAATGGCATTTCTTTGACATTATCATAAAATTAATTTTTCTTATATAATGATTTAATTCTTTTTGAAGACGAAATAAATGCTTATTAGACAAATATAAATTTCGAGTGAAAAATTTATGTTTATAACATAAATTTTTAAGATCTGGTTTTATCGACATGAGATTAATTTTAATCTCAGTTTAATTTACTCTTTATCTTTTCGTAATTCTAAAAATTGAAAAAAGATAAACAGTAAATTAAATTGAGATTAATTTTATATTTATGAAACCAGACCTAAGAGATTTTATATTTTTTGATTGGAAAATATTTATTACTACATATATTCTTATCATTAGAAGCATTATAACAAAAATTTTAAATTACATATTTTTGAATTCTGGAATTATTTAGGAGGCGTATGGTAATCTTCCAGTGGAAAGCAAGGTGACATTTCTCTTAACTACTATTTGCAATGGTACACTTGCAGAAGAAATGCGAACTATTGCTGCAGTATTGTTACGTCGATTATTCTCTTCAGAATTTATGGATTTTTATCCTAAGGTAGTCTAAAACTTTTTTTCCTAATCTTTAGCTATATAAAATTTTTGCTAAAATATGCTCTTTTTTAATTCTTATTTCTTAAGTTATTTCTTAAGAACCTCTTATCAAGAAATTAATGATTATCTATGTTTGAGTCAAAGATCAATTAAAAATAAATTTGATATGTAATTATTATACAGATTCCACCAGAGGCGCAAGCCCAGTTGAAGGAACAAATTTTATTATCGGTTCAAAATGAACAAACTGAAAATATTCGACGTAAGGTCTGTGACGTTGCAGCTGAAGTTGCCAGGAATTTAATAGATGAAGATGGCAATAATCAATGGCCAGAGTTTCTTCAGTTCCTATTTCAGTGCGCGAATAGTCCATTACCGGCATTAAAAGAAAGCGCTCTTCGTATGTTCACGTGAGTTTTCTTGAACTCTATCTTATATGAATATATTTAATAAGAAAAAAAGTAAAAGAAATTAAATGTGCATGCAGATCCGTCCCAGGCGTATTTGGAAATCAACAAGCAAATCATCTTGATCTTATAAAACAAATGTTACAACAATCTGTGTTAGATATGACAAATTATGAGGTAATGTGAAATTTACTTATATTTTTATTTAGTTTAACGGGAGATGGATACATGAGAGTCGACAAGACAAGATTACTCGTCACATAATTCTTCCAAAAAAAAAAAGTGCCTTCTGATGACTGTAACTTGTGAAGTACTATTTTACAGACAGATACGGGGCATACATTTTGTAGAACAATTATATTCTAAAAACAAAAATTTGTTTAATTATGAAATTTTTTTATTATGCGAGTAATTATAATCGTTGCAATTGTTCTTACCACACAGGTCAGATTTCAAGCAGTACGAGCAATTGGAGCGTTTATAACATTACATGACAAAGAGGAAAACATACACAAACATTTTTCAGAATTAGTTCCAGCGCTTGTACAAGTAACCGCTCAATCTATAGAAAAGCAAGATGATGATGCTCTTATAAAAGTGTTGATAGATATTGCTGAAACCACACCAAAATTCCTCAGGGGGCAATTAGATAATGTTATGCAATTGTGCATGAATGTATTCTCTAATGAAGAAATGCCTGACTCTTGGAGACAATTGGCACTAGAAGTTTTGGTAACTCTAGCGGAAACTGCACCAGCTATGGTACGGAAAGGTGGTGAAAAATACATAGTATCTTTAGTGCCATTGGTACTGAAGATGATGACTGACTTGGAAGAAGATGAGAAATGGAGTTTCTCTGATGAAATAATTGAAGAAGATAATGATAGCAACAATGTGGTTGCAGAAAGTGCTTTAGATAGATTGGCGTGTGGGTTAGGAGGAAAAACTATGCTACCACAAATCGTGCAAAATATCCCTACAATGTTAAATAACAGTGATTGGAAGTATAGGTAAACATATAACATCTGTATCTTATATATTTAGTTATATAGTTACGGTTGTATTGAAATCTAATATTTAATATATTATGTATAATCGAATAATAACACATTCACAGAAAAGTCAGCAGTTATATACTTTTATATAATTGCGTTACGTCTGTGATAGAATAACCAATGAGACAATCCTCTTTTTCTCTGCCGTTCTGGCAGTTGATCTGAGATTCTCTTTGCGATGTTTAAGATAAAAATTGGCAGTTGTATAGTATGACTGCTATAATTATAAAAACATACAGCTTTTTCATTTGTTAAATAATCAAGTTTTGTATTTTTCTACTTTCTCATCTATATTTGTCTATATATAAACACATTTTTTATTATTATTATTAGGCACGCAGCACTTATGGCTATTTCAGCTGTTGGTGAAGGATGCCACAAGCAAATGGAAGCTCTTTTACCACAAATAATGGATGGTGTGATACAATATCTACAAGACCCGGTAAGTAAGACAATAACAAATTTATTTTATAAATTTTAATTTTATTTGTCATCAGTAGTTTAAAATTATTTTTTATGTCAAATTATACATATATAACTTACTAAGCCACAAGTTAATCCGACAGTCACATCAATGTGGATATGACAGCGTTACAATTGTGGCAAATTAAACATAGGAAACAAATTTTTACTGTATTACTGTTTTAGTAATCAAAATTTGTTCCTTGCGGTTCCTGAGGGTTGATTACTATTAGTAGTAATAGTAATCTTAGTTTTGGAACATATATCATTTATATGTAAATTAATATAAATGTAAAATTCATGAATACATTAAGTAATTTTGGACTTTTTTAGCATCCTCGTGTAAGATATGCTGCTTGCAACGCAGTAGGTCAAATGTCTACAGATTTTTCGCCCATATTTGAAAAGAAATTTCATGATAAAGTTATCCCTGGATTATTAATGGTGTTAGACGATAATGCGAATCCTAGAGTTCAAGCTCATGCTGGCGCAGCTCTTGTAAACTTCAGCGAAGATTGCCCGAAAAATATTCTAACACCATATCTCGATGCTATAATGGCTAAACTTGAATCAATACTGACTGCTAAATTCCATGAATTAGTTGAAAAGGGAACTAAACTTGTACTTGAACAGGTAAGTTGAATTATAATAAATCCATCTACATTGGCTTCCGGATATATCTTGATCTGTTCTAAAGATTTCAGCTTTTTTTTTATTAAATAAATTTAAAATTTTTATATAGATGAAAAATCAAACCTTAAAACCTGTAAATTATAAGCCGCTTCTATATAATTCTACGTGACATTTATTACAATTCCATGTATAAAATATAAATACTCCTAGTAGTTACATAAAATATAAATTTTTAAGAATAGTTACAATTTAATGTAAACCTAAATTTTTTATTGTATTTTTATAGGTTGTTACAACAATTGCCTCTGTTGCGGATACATGTGAGGAACAATTTGTAACTTATTACGACAGGCTAATGCCTTGTTTGAAATTTATCATTCAAAATGCGACTCTACAGGAACACAAAATATTACGAGGCAAGACGATCGAATGTGTCAGTCTTGTAGGCTTAGCTGTTGGCCCAGAAAAGGTGAACACTTATCCTTGTTTAATATGTGCTGAACAAAAATCTTGTCATTAATTACATTAATTACAAGTTGTTTAATGTTAACAGTTTATTGCTGATGCTAGTGAAGTTATGGATATGTTACTCAAAACACATTCAGAAGGTGATCTTCCTGATGACGATCCACAAACCAGCTATCTTATATCTGCTTGGGCCAGGATTTGTAAAATTCTTGGTGAGATGTTGATAATGAAGTCTCGATGCTTCTGTCAAGTTTTATCATATTACAGAAACTTTTTGTGATCACGCGATTTTGTAAAAAATATATCTTTTTTTTTTATAGGGAAGCAATTTGAACAATACTTACCATTAGTAATGGGTCCTGTATTACGAACAGCCGCTATGAAGCCTGAAGTTGCATTACTGGACAATGAAGACATGGAAGGTATCGAGGGTGATCTCGATTGGCAATTTGTTTCACTAGGAGAGCAACAAAACTTTGGAATCAAAACAGCTGGTTTGGAGGATAAGGCTTCTGCATGCGAAATGTTGGTTTGTTATGCACGAGAATTAAAGGAAGGTTTTGCGGATTATGCAGAAGAAGTTGTACGATTAATGGTACCGATGTTGAAGTTTTACTTCCACGATGGTGTTAGAACTGCAGCTGCAGCAAGTTTGCCATATCTTCTTGACTGTGCTAAAATAAAAGGTTAGATAATATTTTTATTTAAAAAACCGTGTAACTTTTCAATAACAAAACTCTTATATTAATATAAGTATTAATGTTTATAGGTCCACAGTATCTAGAAGGCATGTGGGCATATATTTGCCCAGATTTATTGAAAGCTATCGATACAGAGCCAGAATCTGAAGTGTTGTTGGAATTATTATCCTCTTTAGCAAAATGTATCGAAACATTGGGCGTAGGTTGCTTAAGTGCACCGCATATGACTGAACTTTTACGACTTTTAGATAAGTTACTCACTGAACATTTTGACCGAGCAGTTGCTAGATTGGAGAAACGAAAAGATGAAGATTATGATGAGGTATTATGAAAATTAATTATTTATACAGTTTCATGGAAATTTTATAAATATTTCTTCTACTGACGCTCTTTTTATATTTAATTTAAATTTAGGTTGTTGAAGAACAACTTGCTGATGAAGACAATGAGGACGTATACACACTCAGTAAAATTGCTGACATTTTACATGCCTTATTTACAACTTACAAGTCTTCTTTCTTCCCATACTTTGATCAAATATGCGGACATTTCGTAAAATTATTGAGTCCTGAAAGATCGTGGTCGGATCATCAGTGGGCTTTATGCGTCTTTGACGATATTATAGAATTCGGAGGACCTGAGTGTGCAAAATATCAAGAATTCTTTTTACGACCCATGATTCAATATGTTTCTGATAAATCTGCAGAAGTTAGACAAGCAGCAGCTTATGGTTGCGGAGTTTTAGGTCAATTCGGTGGAGAAGGCTTTGCGCAAGCATGTGCAGAAGCTTTACCAAAACTGATGGAAGTTATTAATGATCCTGAATCTAGATCGCCAGAAAATGTAAATCCTACTGAAAATGCTATTTCAGCAGTGACTAAAATTCTCAAATATAATAACAAAGCAATCAACGTCGATGAAATTCTTCCACACTGGTAAACTTTGATATTAAAAAAAATCGTTATTTGTTATTTGATAAGTTGCAAACAAGAATTTTATTTGAAGCGCTTCTATCTATATAGGCTAACTTGGCTGCCAGTCGTCGAAGATGAAGATGAAGCACCTCATGTATATGGATATCTGTGTGATTTGATTGAAGCAAATCATGTAGTAGTTTTAGGAACGAATAATGCGCATTTGCCTCGACTTATAAGTTTCTTTGCTGAAGCATTGTTCAGAGAAGCTGTGCCTACCGACCATCCTGTTATGTCTAGAATTCTTAGTATTGTTAGAGAAATACAAGTAAGTGTAGTAGTAAAATTTGTTTATATTTATCGTTAGAATTCTCGGATAATAAGTAAACATGATTTTATATTTTCAGAACAACGACACGATATTCCAGGCAACTATAATGCAGTTGACAACAGATCAACAACAGGCGCTTCACGAGGCACTTAGTGCACTAAGTTGAATTTTTAACATTGTAACAAGTAAAAAAAAATTAATGCCCGCGTTAATTAATCTCTCGAAAAAATCGTAAAGATTGTAGGTATATTGTACCTATAAAACATTCGCTCCAGCCTAGTTACACACACACACACACACACACACACACACGCACGCACATATACACATGCAACTATATTTAAGCATTCTATTATTATCCACGTACTTGTTGAATATGTATTTCTGTATCATTTCTCAGATTCAATACTTAGTTTTGTCAGGGATTGTTGTTAAACATTTGAAGTAAAATTAGAGTTTGTCATTATTTTACAGTGCTTCTACAAATGAATATAAGTCGAAAACAAATTTTATTAGTTACATGAATGAACTCGCATTGGCAGAAAAAATTATATATTCCTGAAATATTTTAAATCCAATATTATATATATATATATATATATATATATATATACATATATATATATATATATATATATATATATACATACATACATACTTAGTTTGTACATATCTCTTTTCTTTCTGCATCACATTGGTGAACATTATTTAAAAAATTTATGAATAATGACGTCGACTTAAATCAGACATTCAAACGATAACGTTCTCCTGCCATTGAGAGCCGAACGATGCTAAATTATCTTAAAAAATTGCTTTGTAAAAAAATTGCATAGTACTACATACATATTATAGCTTTGTTATGCGAATATAACGTTAAGGAATTATAATTTTGTCACTGTGATCTTTCTAAATTCTGTTTACATTCTCAAATGTTCTCACGTTTCGGCAAAATAACAAAATTAATAATGCAAGATAGACTGGAAAGCCTCAGTGTAGCCACGATATGAACGCGTGATTGTGATTTAGATATTTTTATTATTAAATTTAGATACTACAGTAAATGTTATTTAATGATAATATCAATAATGTTGCAATGTTGAGGTATACGAATGCCTTTTGAATGAAACGTAATGAAATTTTAAAAATTTTAGATTCAAGATTCATAAGATACGACTCTGCGATGTATATCAAATGCATTTTTTTCTTGTAAAGATATATTAGAAATATACAAATATGTTCAAATATCGCAAATTGTTCTTGTAATCTTACAGCTAATTTATATTTAGTTATGTTTACTTAGCTGTAACATTACAATATGTCAACGTCATAAACTAAATATGTTTCGAAAATAAAAAAAAGAAACAAAAAATATTACGTAAAAAAATGACTATAATACAGAAATTACGTTTCCTTCGACTAATTGTAACACGATGAGAATCAAGATGATAAACAAAAGAGAACTGACAGAGTGAAATAATCCATTTGAATAGCTTCTCCTTTCCGTGCTTGTTTGCTATTTATTTATAAAATATGTGCTCCAATACTTGCAATTGTATAGAAATTTCACAAATGAAAAAATTACCTCTTACTACATCTTCGCGGCTACTCCAAACATAAATGCTCCAATGACTTTTTTTTTACTAAAACATGTAGAGGAATAAAAGTAAAGAATAAACATTTATTTGTACATACATCAAAGTATATAAAAATATCGAGAACAAGTATCTAGAGTTGAAGTACTCGATTGTAAGTATCCTTGATATATAGTAGGCACATTGCCTCGTTAATTCACAGAAAAACAATACCATCTTGTAAGGTGCATAATTGCAGCAAATATATAGAAAATTAATATTGGATTGTTTATGCGATACATATTTGCGATAAAGGAACGGTAAAAATCAATGTGAAAGAAATGAAAAGTTATAATTCTTATATAGAGATTATTTTAAAACCATTATTAGCTAAAATAAATCTCAGCTTTGTAATTGTTTGTTTTGCTTCACCTACATTTATATATATTTTATTTTTAATGAATTTAATAGCCAGTGTATATATATATATATATATATATATATATATATATATATATATATATTGCTAGTATTATTACGTTACATAAAATGTTATACATTTAATTAAATTTTACGAACATAATCAAATCATCTTAAATAATCGTAAATTAGCTTAAGCTGACTGCTCGTCGTTTATCTTAAAGACAGTAATTATTAGAGTAAAATTTATTACAAGGTTATGTGATAATTACCCTATAGACACACACATTGTGACGTAAAAAAAGTTGATAAGAGAAATATGTACAATTATCAGTATATACAATTGAATAGTTGAAGTTGAAATAATTAAAAGTATATTATGAGTTTACTGAGTATCGCTTCGTCGATCGCTACTGCAAAAGATAAAACATTTTTGTAGATATTGACAAGTGCAGCACGTATAAATTTGAAAGCGATAACTACAGGTGAAGGTAATATGTTTACAATGCATGTCACAATATATATCAGTACAGCTGAAGTTATTTATAACACTTGCATTATTTTGTTTCATTTTATGTAAGTAATTCGTATTCCAATATATTGGAAAGGTCAATGTAAATGAATCGGACGTTCAGTCCGCCTGATATCGAATATCTTGTGTATGATCAATTAATGTGCATTTATAATTTGCTAGCGAAAATAGTCAGAAGAGATCATTAATCCAAATTTAATGAATAAATTACATTTCAAATGTATATTTATATTTTCTTCGTTTTTTTTTTTGCTATTTTAAAGAAGACTCGAAAATAAATGACGCAAAATTGATATGCTTATTTATTCAATATTTATCCATTTTTTATATACGCAAGACACGTTTTAAAATAATGGAGAAAACCTGATTTAAGAACATAATTTATACAACGGTACTTCGCATTTCGCACTCAGCGTGCTAAATATTTCCCGCACTCAAAACGTTCGAATATTGTATTTATTATTTTATAGGTATTTTCTTTGATTACAAGCTGACTCAAATCAAAAGAGATCTAGCTAAAATACTAAAGCGTAATGTATGTGTGTATGTGTGTGTGTGTGTGTGTGTGTGTGTGTGCGCACGCGCGTGTGTGTTACACACACACACATTACGCTTTAGCATTTTGATTCAAGTAACTAGTACTCACAAATAATTATCCAAACGTACTCATTAATTTGCAATATTTAAATCTTTATCTTAAAGATTTGTTTAAAATAAAAATTTATAAATAACATTTCTTACTTAATTTTTCGAATTTTTCAAACTTGCCTTATAGGATTTAATATTTTATAATATATATAATACAGATATATATAACATATAGATATATGCAATATAACACACACATAGATTCCGTAAAGATAACAGAGATTTGCTAAAGAGTTTTACGCCCATATCAAACTAATGTGATTTTGTAGGCACTCGACTGCCAACTCTGACTACCAAATAATAATGATCTAATTACAATTAACGAGGTTATCTGACTGTAATTGGTTCACTATGGATCGACAATCAGAGTAGGCAGCAGAAACAAAAAACAGGTCTGCAGAATCATTAATTTGATATGGGCGTAAAACACTTTAATAAATTTCTGTTTACGAAATCTGTGTGTGTGCGTGCGTACGTGTGCACATATATACATATAAAGTTAGTATTCTAATACGAACTTTAAGGGATCCTACAATAAAAACCGAACTCCGAATCTTTGTTTTACCGATTCAATAAGCTTACACACACGAGTTAAAGATCTTCTACATGGAAATCGTAGACGGTCATGAAGTTTCAAGTCGTAGAAAACTGACCAATTTTAATCGAATATTCTTCTTATATTTGATTGGTTGATTTCCTACGATTTAAGACTCCACAACCAAGACTTCTATGTAGAGGATCCTTTAACGGTACAGAATCGTGAGGCTCTGAAACAAACCACCACGCATGTTACACTCATGTGAGACATCATGTATTGAAATTCGTGAAGTCACATGAAACAAAACAGCACATTGGTCGCACTAAGTGTACGATGTTACGGCATGTAAAATTTTTAATAATTCAATCATCTTGAAGCCAATTATGGGAACTCAACATCATCATCATCGTCATTGGCTGCATTTAGCAGACTTAACAGTTGAGCGCTTGTTGTTATTGGTGTATTCTTCTAGATCATCCAATTAAACTTTTAGATGTTGAGTCTGCTGACATTTAAAAGTTTAATTAGATGATCTAGAAGAACACAGTTAAAAAAAAGATAAAAATTTTTTGCTGAGAATTTCTCATCATACTGCGCCTTTTATTCAGTTTGATGTAGTTTTTTAAATACGAGTAACTGAATTTCGCTGTGTCTCTCTATTGTGCACTGCTTGAAAATTAGATATATTGAATATTTCTGTACGAAACTAGTCACGCGTAAAAGCATCGTGTAATTCCAAAGTTATAGCACGCAGTTTTGTTTTAATGCTAGCACTGTAATATAATTTGAAGTAGTAATTAATCTGACGACATTGACTTGCACGATACTGTACAATATCTAAATTATAAAAATTACAGCTTGTTCAGCTGTGACTTTTTGCTAGCTATCTGGGAAACTACGACATGATAAAAGACTTTAATTTCAAAAATTTATGTACATATATAAATTGATGATATAAATAATATAAATTCCACACTACAGATTAATATTATCGCGTTATCCTATGTTTTGATTTTGAAAAAGAATTTTCATATGTGCAAAAATAATATATGCAATCTATCTACAAACATTGCGGTTAATCGATAAAACAGACAGCTTTATGATTCTCTACAGTAGTTGTCTCTTATGCACATTTGCTACAGAAAAACATATATGTATACATTGTATTCACGATAAATTTTATTTTCTTCCTTTATTTTTGTGTTAAAATTCTTCTCTTCCTTTTATTTTTGTGTTAAAATTAAAAAATTTTTGTCATTAATTAACGTTTTTTATATTTACAAAATATATTTATTGTATACTAACATTTAATATAATGTGACATCTCAACAATGTTCTTTCACGTGCTAAAGTTAAGAATATAAATTCTTAAAACATTTCTTGAAAGTTTAAAAATATTTTATATTATTATATAATATTATAAACACATTTACAAAATATTAGATGAAAACGTTGATGAAATTTTCATAAAATCAATATATTAAGATATTGATCTAATGTTTCCTGCTTACTACAGAATAAATTCGGTAAGTTCTATCATTAAAAAAAATTTTTTATATCTCTCGAAATTAAGACCACCTGCACCTTATATTTCTTGTATCGAAAACTTATATATAACATCGGAAGCAACGGTTATTTGGAACCCAATTATTTAAAAAATAACTTATTTAAAAGGTTAAGTAAGGTTAAGGTAAGTAAAAATATTAAAAGAGGCAAATATTAAAATCCTGTTTTTCTACAAAGGCTCCTCAGTGTGTGATATCAGGGTCCTATGTAATGATATAGTATTACAAATATAACATTATTAGTGGTAAATGACATTCAGTTGAAATTGAAATTATATTTCTATTTAAATAAGAAAGTAATTTTTAATTACTTTTTAAAGTAATGTAATTAGTGTTATGTGCGAGAGCTGTATGATTCGGTAGTTTAGCAGATTCAAATTATATACATATCAATATTTATATTACGTCGATGAACGTACCCAGTGTTTTTGACCTTTTACAAGCAATTTTTGCAAACGCTACCTCACATCATTTTTATACATTCGGTGGTTAATTACAGATATACCGTAATATAAAACAGTTAGAATGGCAGAACAAAAAGCAACATTCCGTAAACATCACCAGTGCAGAACCAATTGCCAGAATCAATTTCCAGTTCGTCAGTGGATACGTAGACATTACACAAAAATGCCAAACAGTATTTACGCGAAATGTCATCATTGTCCGAAATTCATAACAAGTCGATTCCCAACCTTTTTACGTGATCACTTGGTACGGAAACATTCGAAAGAATTATCAGAAGAAGAAAAGGAAGATGAACGTACTCATTGGATATCGGATCATTTTATCGAAATAAAAGACACACAGTTCGCGAAATGTAACGTATGTAACATAATAATAATGGACGATAAAAAGAATAATTTACAAGAGCACTTAAAAAGAAAGCACGGGTAAGTATATTCTAAAGGTAATGAAAAATTGATATGGAAGAGCAAAATTAACAATAATTCATAGTAATAAATAAATAACACCCAAAGAAATATAATAGTTAAAATAAGTACTTAATTAAAGCAATAGGCACATATCAAAATATGTGTATTATTACCATGTTTAGTATCCAGAAAAGTACAAATTAATAATATTAATAATATTCTTTCATTTTAATTTTCGTACAAGAATAATTAGATCTAAGATTTGTATTTACTAAATTGCCATGCTAGATCGCATGTCCAAATAATATAAGTTGAAAGTTATAAAACAATACATTTGTTCGCATAAATGGAGCAGCGTATATAATTGAAACAAATTTCTATATTGTTATTTTTTACTTCTTTAACCATTACTCTATATTTAAATGTAGGATTTTAGTTCCATGTTCAGATTGTTCAGATGTTACGGATTGTGTGAGCAGCGATGCAAACACGGATACAACTGTAAAAGAAGATGAAATACACTCAGCAAGTTCATCTAAAATTTGTAAAAACACGGAACAGATAGGTGTTCTTGATAAGTAATTATTCATTATAATTTATTATATTTATTATATCATAGATTATTTGAATTAAACATTGCATTTCTTATACGAATATAAAAAATATTAATGGCATGAAGAATAAGTAATAGAAAAAGTTATATTAATCAAGGAATAACTAAACGGTTGGTTGTAATAAGTAACAAAATTTCAATGCTTTGTATTCAACATTTGTATATACATATATGTGTATACTAGTGTCCAAATAAATATCATTTGAAATGTAGAAGTATAGGGATTGTATGGGAAAAATATTTAATTATAAATATATTATATAAAATACAGATATTTACAAAATTATCTGGGTACAAATACAGGTAGAGCATAAAAGTATTTAAAAAATTTAGATATTTTTAGGTATTTTAACAAAAAGAAAAGAAAAAAGAAAAACAAGCTGCAAGTTTTATTTTACACGAAATTACTATCTATATAGTAGGTAGAAAAATTTTTGTAAATAAAGAAAGTAAATTTTTGTAAGTAAAGCAAACTTAGTTTTAGCTTAATGTCCAACATATAATGGTAAAATTGTAGAGATTATAAACATTTATTGTTCGTTTCAACTTAATTTCCAAGTTATAATAGTAAAAATGTAAAGAATACAAAACAATACTGCTTACTAATGTGTATGATTTTTTCTGCACCTGTAATAGACTCTATAGAGCTATGATGTTAGGACCAATTATAGATGACCGCGTTACACGATCAGTTTACTATTCTCTTTCTATGAGATTCTTTAGTCGTTATTCCCTAATTAGTAAGCACTAAAATTTCCTATGAGGTGAAACAAATAAAAGCATTTGCACAAAGAGAATTGAAAAAAATGATAATTTATATAATAATCAAAAATTAAGTTTCTAATATTATATTATATTTCTAATATTATAATATAAAATATATAAATAAATAACTTGTATCTACGTATCTCTAAACTTAAAAAGTACTACAAATCCAGGTACAAATACAAGTATTTCCGCCTATAAGGATTTAAATAATGCTAAATTTACATAAAGCTAAAATAATTAGATACTTTATGTAGATACTTTTTTACCTAGACATCATTGGTAGATACACACACACACATATATATATATATATATATATACATACATATATATAGATATATATGTGGATATATATACATATATATGGATATATATGTGGATATACATATTTTTTTAAATTAAAAGTAACAGTTATTGTATAATTACAGATAATAAATATTTTATTACATTTTAATTTTTTTTCATATTGTATATACAGATCCGTGTCGAGCACTGAATCAACAGACGATGTTTCGGGTTTTTCTCCCCATAAAGATGTGACAAAACATTAATCATTTTCTAGCCAATCAACATCTGCAGCATTCGACATTTCTTTTCCAAATCTTGCGAAATAAACTTGGATCTTTTTACACAAGAATAATTTATATTGCGTAAATTATCATTCATGAATATATTTTAATTATTACTATTGTATCAATAAGCTGAATATTGTGAAAGGTTTAAACTTTTTGTTTAAATCTATTTTGCGACTCGTGTAGTATTACACAAGATATTATAATCCGTCTAGATAATTTTGTAAATATTTTATATTAATAGTTTTTCTAAATTAAGTATTATGTTGATATTATTCGACAATTGAATCATGATGACACTGAACCATGTAATATTCTATTTCATATTCATAAAACGTGTACATCAATTGCATTGATTTTATATATTGTTTAATGGCTAAATGTAATTTCCATGATTTGTTGCTCACTGCTAGAGATGAATCCCCTTTAATCTCTATTGTGATTTTAGTTTAATATCTTTAAGGTAGTTTAATATCTTAAGATAATTCACTATCTTAAGATACACTTGCAACAATACCATCTAAAAGTTAGATACTTTTAACTTTTTTAATATTTATTAAGGAATTTATATTTTCGGTTATACTGTAAAGGAAATATAGTATTCATGATTCAGTGTGCAAAGATCATTCCTTATATCTCGACAAAGAATTTTACACAAGTTATTTATCTTCTATTTATCAGTCACACATAAAATAGAAATATTAAATTACATAGATATGTAACTTATATTTCTTGCAATACTACAAGAAATTAAAAAATCGAAAAAAATTAAAAGAGAAATAACATGTAGTTTTACATATATAATATTAAGAGAGAATAATACAATTACCTATTCAGCATACGATATTTCAAAAATATCTTTAAATATTTATTAAATATTTTTACTAAAGTGTTCCAAGTATCCGACAAATATCCGATATCTGTTTGGATAATTGTCCTATCAAATATCCGAAAAAAAATATCGGATATCTGATATCTAATACTTTTATGATCTAATGCAATCCTAATTTAAATAAACATTTAAAATATGTTTTAGAAATATTGTTTGCTGATTAGGTACTACATGATTAAATGACTGAATGAAATGGATAATCTTTGACTAGTAGACACAACAAATTAGTTTTTAATTTATTGTGTATATGTTTACCAACAATAATAAATAATAATTTCTTCTTATATTCTTAAAAAGAAATAATTACGTGCTAATGTTTCTAAATATATGTATGAATATATATAACAATAAATTAAATAAATATTTGCAAATTAATTTATTTGCAATGTCTTTAAAGTTAATTAATTTTAGGAATCGATTCCTACATAGAAAAATTTATAACATTTCCTCATCTTGTCAATATACTGTATTTTTTAAATCTCAACTATTAATATATTTTAGCCTACGTGTTAGTGTTTCTATCGTAACTAGGGTTATCATTGATTTCAAGAATATATGTACTTTTTTGAGATTGTGAAACAGTGTACTCTTACATTTTATTTATTGAAATCAAATGTACTCTTTTTTTAAAAGATAGATCAACTTGAGATAAAATTCAAATAACTCTTTTAAATTTAAAAACGAAAAATGTGTAAATTGATAATGTTTCGAACATCTAATTTAAATATATTTTTGGATAACATGGACACGAAATTATTAAGGAAAATGTTATCAAATAAATAGATATAGATTACTTAAAAAACATTTGATCTTCAAAATCTTAAAGAGTGCGTTCCGAGTTACGCATGAAGTGCATGATGTATCATTTTATCTTTCTTTATTATTCGATGAACAATAGAGAACAAATATTGCGCGCGCGCATAATGTGCTTTATGCGTTATTCGGAACGTACCCAAAGATATATTCTTTTTTTTTACAATTCCAAAGTATAATTATAATATGGAAAACTTTAGCTTTATAAACGCTATTGGATTGAGGAGAAAAATAAACTGTTCATCCCGTTAAAAAATTTAATGGTTCAATATAATTTTATTAATTTAAAACAAAATGATTGTTTATAGTTTTACAATTATTGTACGGTAACAAGAAATTGTTAACTGGTATGAAGCAAGATCAAATATTCATTATGAAATTTTATATTTATATATAGTAATATAAAATGTTATTATATATAAATGTGTGCGTATATATACAGAATATTTGATAAGTAATGATAGCATTCTTGCATAGGGATAAAGCAGACTAAACTGAATCGAAAAGTCATTTTGCAATTTTCGCGATAGTTAGTGAAATATCAATTACTAAAAATCATTAAGTTCTATCAACTTTACAGAAAAACAGCAACAGAAAAAAATTGTTTTTTTTTGTTCTCATAGAGCTCCAAGAATTTTTTCAGAATTTTTTGTTAACTTTTTATCAACTGCATTTTCTTATACATATATTGGCAACTATTTTTACCAACATAAGAAAATACGGTACTAAAAAATTCTGAAAAAATTCTTAGAACTCTATGAGAAAAAAAATCAAACAATTTTTGTCATATGGTTTTTTTTTTTGTAAAATTGATAGTATTTGAGTAAAAAATTATTGAATGAAAACTAATTCGACGATTTTTAGTAATTAATATCTTTTTAATGAAAAATTGTATAAAATGATAGGACTTTTCGTCTCAGTTTAGTCCCATCTACCTTTCTGTGAATTATTGCTAGGGTCTCGCTGCACACCCTGTATATATATTAAAAGAAATATGATTATATAATCACGTGTGTTTTATAAAATATATTTTTTTGGACATAAATATTAGGTCATCTAAAAAGTATCCGCGGTTTTTTGTCACTAGATGTGTGTTGATGGTCATATATCTAGTGACAAAGTACCGCGAATACTTTTTAGATGACCCATATATATCGAACTGGTTTCGTATTTTACACACACACGCGCGCGCGCGCGCGCGCGCACGCACGCGCACACACACACACACACAATATATTTATATTTGTAAATCAAGATCCTTTTAAGAGATGGAATTTATTCAACGTCACGAATGGTCGCTTGCCGAACAAAAAACAGGAAAATTTCTTCAAGAATGTATAACATCTGCTTTTTTCCGCTTTTTGCGGGCCGTTCCACTACCCGTTCCGCGTACACGTAGATTGTATATACACGTCGACAAGCGGAACGGCCGGCGCACACATGACGCCGGCGATCATCCGATATTACGTCACCATCGCCCTCTTGCTTGGTAGCAGAGCCGGGCCCGCTCTATCGCCGTTCCACAGTGGCCATTCATACATACTCGCGACGCGATAAAGCGCGATAAAGCGGACGCGACGCAGTGCATAGTGAGTGTCGATAAATCTTCACCTTGAGGAATCGCGTGTCTCCGGTTTTCCCGATTATCAGATTAACACACAACGCGCGATAAGCCTGTGATCACGCGAGATCGCAAAAATCCCTCTCCCCTTTCCAGAAAAGGGTGCTTGGTGCGGAATTGCGAAATCACTTCGACACTCCCCCCTCCATCGCTAAAACGACATTCAGACGCCGGCAAATTTTGAAGACCGGAAGGCGCGGCTGTCACGCATAACGGTAAGGCGGTGTCATTTTTAGGAGTGCATTCCTTTCACGCATGAT
Organism: Acromyrmex echinatior; assembly: GCF_024713525.1. Taxonomy (NCBI): domain Eukaryota; kingdom Metazoa; phylum Arthropoda; class Insecta; order Hymenoptera; family Formicidae; genus Acromyrmex; species Acromyrmex echinatior. The sequence goes on along the minus strand of NC_141859.1, from coordinate 5,188,426 downwards.
GAGCATGATGTATCATTTATCTTTGTTGTTTATTGAATTTTAAAAATAAAGAATAAAAATGATATATCATGCACATCATGCGCGAAAAGTAACGCACCTCAGAATTCGAGTAATGTTATGACGCAAACGAGCTGTGGAATTCCTTGCGTTCCGTATGTCATCGCTCCGACGTGTCACGCGCGTCGTGTTTCCGAGGATGGATGCTACTGATCGATGCAAGGCGACAAGAGAGCCAAGAGTGTTTTCTTGCAACTCTTGAAACGTTGTCTTGGAATGTTGTGGTAACAACGACAGTTCTGTTCTCTGTAGCCGCGCTGTTACACTTTTCAAGCTAAAAATAAAATAATAGCGAATTCGGTCCTATTCACTTACCTAGATTGGTAAAAGCTGCAGTACGTGAAATTAGCAAAATTAAATGTAAAGCAGGTAAAGATATAAATATTCTGTACTTCTAATAATAATAATATTATCGCGTTATTTAACAGAATGAACATCTATTATTTCATTATAAAAGTTGATTATATTTTTCACTGCATTTATATATAGATACTTTGTATAAAGCAGCCTTTAATATGCACTAATTCAGTGCGAGTGATCGAATTCACATAAATAATATTAGTGAGAAATGACAATGGAATCGATGTCGAATCGATGTCAATTTGATGTCGATTCTATTGTCATTTCTCACTGGGTACACTATTTTCTTTCAAGTAGGACACAGAAATCATAATAATATCTGACCTTATTTGTTACTTATAAGTTTATTTTTATGTATCAATTACGATATCATTATAACTTAATTATGACTCTGTGTTCTACCTGGGATTAGACATTTATTCCTTAGATTAGATTAGACCTCGATAAACAGAACGTCTAAAATTGACGCGCGCGCGTATAGTAAGACAACTTTAAGATATCTTTAAGAGTTCTTTATGAAACATCTGATAAATATTTCTTAAAAAAACTCAAAGATATCCTAAAGTTATCTTATGTGCTGATTTCAAACATTCTATTCATTGAGACTGCACTCTTTTTCTCGCTTTCGCCAAATATCAATATATATCCATCTCGCTTTAAATTTTAAAAGTGTACATTAATTCAGCCACAGAACAGAAAACAGACCTCATGAATAAAAGGAAAAGGAAAGCTGGATAAAACGTGCGACTGCAAAGAATAAGCTTAACATGCTGCAATGGGAGCGTCGCCATTGTGGCGTTGTTCGAAATTGATCTTCATTCGCGTAATTGGGAGGGGCGTTCGATATTAATTAGTGCACAGTTAATTCGATGAGATGCTGACAGCGTAACAATATGTATCGTAAATGAGAAACTGTAGAGAGAGAAAGAGAGAGAGAGAGAGCGGAAAAAAGATCGCGTTGATGACAATGCAACAATCATTTATGAAACAATCATGCGCAGTGTATAATGCGCACAAAATCGTGCTGCACAAAGAAACTTGTGTACGTGGTGAGGTTTTAAAAAATCAGCTTTGTGTTTTGTTGCCGAACGAAAGCGTGCTCAGCCCAGATAACACAATATATTTATGATAAATATTTATTAATATTCATTTTTTGAAATGTTATATAGATATTTCATATATATTTTGTATAAAGCTGTATTCAAAATATTATTAAAATGTAGACTAAATATTTTATGTAATATTCATGATAAATATAAATTAATATTTCTAATAAGTATTTTTTTACTTGGATTATAATGTCTTATTAAGTATTTTCATAAAATTTACTATACTATATTTACAATAAATATTTTATAAGATTTATAATAAATGTTCATGATCTGTGCAATCTAAGACTACAAAAATATCTAAACTAAATTTTATAAATATTTATAAATATTTTACAAACATTTTATAAATATTGTGTGCGCTGTCTGAGAAGTAGCAAGCTAACGTTAAAATGATTGTAAATAACAATCAACTTGCGAGTTGGATCTAATCTCTATACCGAAAAGATTGAACTTTTTTTCCAAAAAAGGAATATCTTTTTAAATCTCACATATATTGTCAAATAAATATTGATTCAGAACGATTTCTTAAATATAGGACTATAAATTATAAAAGATTAAAAAGCCAGCCTAGAATTGAATTAAGTTAAATTTTAATTTAATTTAAATGTATTTCATTTAATTTTAAATTATAAATCTTAATTCATTTTAATAAAAGAATTATGAAAGACAGATTTATTGCAATATGAATCCATTTTATCGCGTGAGACATTCTTGAAGTCTAGAGTTATCTCGAAGCTATCTAATAACATAACATATATATATCTACGAAGCTACTATCAGACTAGACGTCCACAATCACAACAGGAATGGTAAATTGAGAATCTCCAATCGCATTAAATCCAATACTAGTTTAATAATGTAACTAATTTAGTAATAATAATAATAATAATAATATAAACCTTTATAGAAATTTAATATCACTAGTTAATTAATTATTTATTTTTGAGTATTAAAAATATTATTAACATTACTTTTAATATTCAAAAGGAGTCATTAATTGGCCAGTACTAGTATCACATTTCTATAAAGGTAATATTTTTTTATAGTATACAAATAGTTTTTCTAAATTGTTTGGCAGATTATTAAAACAATTATAATCGAAATCCATGCCGGAGGTAGTTTTCCATTTTCTCATTTTCCTGCCAATATAGGATAGCTAATTAATATTCGTTCATAAATCGAGAGCTACCAATCGTCAAGCGCAGTAACACGGTATTCTTCGTTAAATATACGATTCATCAATTTTTTCATGCAAATATTTTGCGTAAACCGAGTTATGCTCGATTCTATCAATGTAGTTTAATTTTAATTCCAGTGCAACTAACGCTTTTTCTACTTCTAAGAATTAGAAAAAGATGAAGAGTAAATTGAACTGAGATCAAAGTTAATGCACAATGGGAAGAAACGGACATTATAGCTACTCCAAATTGACGTCAAGCTTGTTCCATTTGTAATGCGTGATCTATAATATCACAATAGCAATAATGGATGAAATTGTAAGAGTAAAAAATTGACCAATCAGTCGAATGTTAGAAGAATAATCGACTGCGATTGGTCAATTTCTTACTCTTACTGTTATGCCGATGCTACAATGAGTCGGTAATCGATAGTCCTAATGCATGATCTACAATGGGCAGTAGCAGTAGTTGATTAAGGAGTAGGCGTAGAAATCGACCAATCATAGTTGAATGTGAGAAAAATAATCAACTTGTAGACCATGCATAAGTCTCAGTGAAGTTGTGTGTGTGACCAATAGCCAACTTGTATGACTAGCGCTGATAGCGCCAACTTCACCGATTAAAATTAAAACTTTCTACTATAAACTCACATTGTAGAATCAGCATTATATATACTGCCATTGTAGACCACGCATAACTGTCCGTAAGCCGGGCCTTGCACTCTTTGTCATTCTTCGTGAAACGAAGACCGATGTACGGTCGAACAACGGGATGAGAGTAGGAGGGAAGATGAGTAGGTGCGAGGGGCGCAACTGAACTACCGAGAACAGACCTATCGCAACGAGCGTCTGCTGGGTCAGCTGTCGAGGCAATTCGCTCGCGTATTGACACGTTGCAATTTCTTCACCATCCTTCATGGATATTGTGTCGCGAATTTCGTGTTACGTTCGAACACCAGTTGCTATCTCAATCTCTCGCCGGAATTTCGATTGACTTGAGCGAAAAGGGAGAAGCCAGAGGATTTCCAACGCGATTTTCTTCCGAGCCGATTTCGGAAACGAGATCAAGGGTATGTATTATGAAATTATTCGGAATAGATTCCGATCGGAATTATTCAATTATTCCCTAGATTTCTATTGTATCTTGTAGAAAAATCAGAATAATTTCGATCGGAATCTCCACTCCGACTCGTTTCATGATGAATAGCTCGGATAGCCGTGTGAATGCCGAGTACGAGCGACACCACCTACCTTCCTTATCGACGATTGCGTCTTGATAACTGTGAATTGCGTTGCTCGGCTGTTTGCGTTAACGCGGCAAAAGCCGCGCGCCGTGAATGGCGTGAAATGCGTGAATCTGCATTCAACGAGACACGGGCCGTCAGACGTGCGTGACACGCGGCTCGCAAGTCGCACGCTCGCAGGCGCGGCACCGCCGAGTGACGTCGTGACCGGTCGGATCGCGAATTCCGATTACTCCGATAAGTCCGGCTCGTCCGCCGACGCGAGAATGCATCAGAAAACGCGCCCGCTATCTACCCGCGATAGTGTAATTACCGTTGCGGTTTGTTTCTATTTTAAACTGGAGTCAGTTTTGACTTACGTTTCTACGAGCGACGACATTCCGCTCACGCGAAACGGTCGCGATTATTCGATCGAAACGCTTATACATTTTCTTGCGTAACGTATTGGTGGCCACGAGTTTGTTACAATAGATCCCACATCGTAGGATCTCGAACTGCAATTCTGACAGATGTATTCGTTTGCTTGCAGTTAAATCAAGGCTGCATGGCAACGCCATTGAAAACGTAAGAAAATGTCCAGGAAGCGCACCAGGGAGGAAACTATGCTGACTACTGTGTCCCATCAGAATAGCGTTAATGGAGAAAGTGCGTCCTGCTCCAGGGAAAATTCTCCGTTTCACGCTGTAAGCATTGATAATAATTTTCATGCAAAAATAAATGAATAAGTCGGCATTATCATTTAACCATGGAAACGTATCACATTGCGAGCCATCTTAATAAGAGCCTTCTGCAAAACTTTCCCAGAGAAATCTATTTTTACTCGAGATTGTGACAAATAACTTTTTCGTCGGATCACACATACATTTAAATGTAAATTTATGTCAGCAGTAGATTAACATATACTCATGTTCATGCTTAAATATTTAGTTTTTTGCGAGAACTAGAATATATTGGAATGCATAACATAGACACATATATTTGTAAACTCTATATATTTATTATTATATACAAATATTGATAACAAGTTAACCATTAATGTGTTGTCTAGAGATAATGCACAATATTGCTTTTAACTGATAATAGTCTGGCGTGATTCTAGATTGACATATCTAATGTGATAAAAGCTCGGAAATGTTTTATTGCTTCTGCAGTCTTGTTCGGTAATTAAAAGTGAACTCACGTTGAATTTAAACATATTGAGAGCAATTCGACATTTATAAAACTTGTACATATTTTTTTATAGTTATATAATATCTGAAAGTGGCTAAATGTAATTATGCTGTCTTTTTACTTTTAAACGTTAAATGTTTTTAATATAAATTATTAATTACAATATTTGAGATAGTATAAAAATTTTGTTTCTATTATAAATAGAAGTGTATTAAACAAACAATGACTTGGGGATCCAAGCAGAATTGTAACAGAGGTAGCAGTGCAAATTTAATGTGTCTAAAGGACTATAATGATCAAATTTCTGTTTGTCAGGAAAGATTACCAGTAAGTTTTATTTTTTACATGAATTATATATTAAAAAATAATATTATTATGTGATACAATAAATTGAATTAATAAATAATAAGGACAATGTAATCATGATAACGTAAAAATTAAGAAATGTGACAAATTTTTTTTTCTTTTAACATTACATACATCATTATTTATATAATTTTACACAAATCAATTCTTTATTTTTTATTGAATAGATATATATATATATAGACATATTTATTATCTTGTTAATATATTATCTTCTTATTTATTTTTTTTAGTCAATCTGTAAAGAAGCACCTTTTAGTGACGATCCAGATGCTATCGTAGAGAGGAATGCTTGCGATTATAACACGCGAATTACCTTAAAACAAGCAAGAAGTGGCAAAGGTATATTTTATAGATTCTTATTAAAAATATTAAATATTATAAAAATTTTTATTTTTACTTATATCACTTAAATTTCCTTCTTTTATAGTTCCTAGAAAAATTAGAGTTTATGCCGATGGTATTTATGATCTCTTCCATCAAGGACATGCACGGCAACTTTTACAGGCTAAAAACATTTTTCCAAATGTTTATCTTATTGTTGGAGGTAACTATGCAAAATTGTTTAGGAAAACTTTTTTATAACATTATTATACACTTTATTATACATTTATTATACTTTGTTCTTGTTTATCACTAAAATAAAATATAAATATACTTATGATACATCAATCAAATAATTTCTTTTACAGTGTGTAATGATGAATTAACACATAGCAAAAAAGGAAGAACTGTAATGACGGACTTAGAAAGGTATGATGCTGTTAAACATTGTAGATACGTAGATGAAGTTGTTCGAGATGCACCCTGGGAACTAGATGATGATTTTATAAAAAAGCACAAGGTACATTCATATTTATACATCTTTAAATTTATATAATCAAGTGCTACGTTTTATTTCATAGAAATTGCATGAATTATGTTGTATTACAGATAGACTTTGTTGCTCATGACGATATACCATATGTGACAGATGATTCATCAGACGTTTATGCTAAATTAAAAGCTAAAGGTATGTTTGTAGCCACACAGAGAACAGAAGGGGTTTCCACGTCGGATATAGTTGCAAGGATAGTCAAGGATTATGACATATACGTCAGGAGAAATCTCGCACGGGGTTACAGTGCAAAGGAACTTAATGTGTCTTTTCTCAACGTAAGTGATTATGAATCATTACCTAATAGTGTCATTTGCCATACTTACATTATTGAACTTAAGTTATATGATTATATTGAAAAAAATACGCAAAATAAGTAATAAGTAAAAATTAATTGTAATAATTAGTAAATATTACAACAAATATGTGTTACAAAAAATAAAATCTTACAGGAGAAAAAATTTCGCCTACAAAACAAGTTTGATGATCTAAAAGATAAGGGAAAACGAGTAATGGAAAATATTGGTGAGAAACGAATGGATATGATAAGCAAATGGGAAGAGAAATCTCGGGATTTTATTGATGCCTTCCTCCTGCTGTTCGGCAGAGAAGGCAGATTGGTATGTATGTGTGTACGAACATGTTTTCATGGATGCGTACTTTTCAAATATTTTCTAAATCATATGTAAATTATATAAAGATATATTGGAATTTTTTATTTATGTTTGTAGTCAACAATTTGGAATGAAGGTAAAGGACGCTTAATGCAAGCGTTATCTCCACCAGCGAGTCCAAAAAGGGACGGTAGCCCAAGTAGTAGTAACAGTAGCCATGATGAAGATCAGGCAAGGTCCGTTTTTTTTTACTGTTTGTGAAAATCTCGTACATATTTAAATATATCTTAATTTATATATCTTATTATCTACAGTCCACCACCAAAGAAAACAGGACGCTTTGAGTTTTCACAGAATAATCATTATTTAAGTGATGATTATAGTGATGATGAAGAAGAACATCTACACTCCAAATGATAACTAATTAAAAATGCATATATTCTCTCTGACCAAAATAAACGTGCAATTTTTATTTATTACCTTGAAAGTTTAGATGTATTTTCATACACAAACTGCTGATGATGATAAATGCTTAATGGATTTTGTATAATATTAACTAGCACTATATATTAAACAAAATTGCCTGTTGTGATGTGAGAGTTTAGTGTGTTTTTGCAGATTTTATTAATTAGATCATAAAAATAATAAATGATACATGTAGAGAGATTATCTGAGCCATGTATTACTCAATATATATATTTTTTTTATGTTCTTGCTTTTGAGATGTGTTACACCGCTTAGTTCCTATGTTACTTAATGCAAATGTATGCAATCATTTATCTTTAATTTGGTTTCATAATGGAAAATTATGATTAATATATGTATCCATATTTTTAAAGTAAGCACGATTAAAGTTACATTTAACATAAGACATATTAATATGTGCTATTATTTTACAATTAATTTTGTACAGATTTTTATAAAATAATAGTATAGTCAATTACATTAATTACAATTAAATAATTTATTTTTTATCTTTGAACATGCAAAATCAATTATGATCTAATTTAAATGAATACAATTAATATTATGATTATTAAGTTTTATTTCAATTATGATGATATAATAAGATATACAGAACGGATATTTTTAGGAGATTGCAAAATTTTATTGAATTTTATTGTATTTTGTATGCAAATGTAAAAAATAAATGAATGTTTAAACAATGCGGCATTTTAAATATTTTAATACATCTTTACCAATATATAGTTAATCCTTCGTGGTTCCACCTCTTAAAAATTCCGTAATATCAAGGGCAAAATAAGCGTATTTAATTGATTGCTGTATTCAGTTTTTATTTCTTGAAATAAAAAAATTACTGGTAAAAAATTACTTAAATGTGATTGCGAAGGGTGAATATAATGTTTCTAAATATTTTCTCTTTATCCCGAAAAAATTATACGACCAATAAGAATCGTTTGTATAACGCGTTAAGTGATTCTAATTATTGGTTGTGTGACTTCTGAAATTTCAACTGTCATGAAGAAGCATCCTTATACTCATTTCCACCAATGTAGACTTTAATTCATCTTTTGATTCATCTTTTTCTAGTTGTAAAAATTACAAAAACATAAAAAATAAATAAAACCGAGATTAAAGTTAATTATTACATTGTTAATTAGTACATTGGAGAAAACGGATATTGACTTTTACAATTTGAAAATCGAATACTTGAAATTATCATATTCTTTGGAAAATTCTTGAAATTTTGAATAATATAATATTGTTCTTTATTATACACACACACACACACGCGCGCGCGCGCGCGCAATCTAATATTTATTATTTCTTTTCATAAATTTAAATACTTTTTCAAAATTTATACTTTTTTTTGATCAAATTATGCCACTTTGAAACTAAACGTTTTTTACAACGAATGTTGAAATTCGGCGAAAAATCATTGCAAGAATTTTTTATCTCTTCAATTCTGCAGAATTAAATTTAAAGACGATCAAGAGCATATTAAAGTACAAACTTCGAGCTTCAAAATGCTTTTTTAATTTTTGGCAAGCCAATATTCTTATGATGCTAATCCTACAGCTCTCTGACCGCAGTGATGAAACTGGTCCTGAATACCGTCCGCACATGTATGGATATACTCTAAAGGGCCTTCTATAAAACCGGTTCTGCATTGGTTTGCAAGCCGATCGCAAATTTGTTGTGACAGCCAATATGAAGCGTTGATTTCAAAATGCAAGCTTCAGATTGGCTGTCGCAACAAATTTCGATCAGCTTGCAACTAATGTAGAACCAGCTTAATAAGTCATTAATTATAAATTAAAAGTCAAGAGTTAAAAATTGATTACTGTGATTGATCAATTTTTAACTTCTGACTTCTGATTATGAAGGCCCATAAAGCGAAGAGCAGAGACTCTTACATAACGCATAACACATAAGGCATAAGAAATTGAATCAATCAGAATTCTTTATTTCATGAAAAAGAAGGAAACGAAGGACTTCGATTGGTACATTTTCTTATGCATTACGTATTATGAGTTATGCAAAAGTCTGTGCTCCTTATTTAAGAGAAGTTGTGTTCTGATACTGTTCTATGTAATAATAAAAATTTATATTTATATAGTAAACTACAAGAGATTCCACTATTAGTGTATCTCATACATTAAATTCAATTTCAGCAAAATTATTAAATTAAACATATCACTGTGCAATATGCTCTGACGCTGTCATATAAAGGTAGCTTAAAGTATCTTGACGTCCATGTAAAGGCGTCTTAACTCTCTATTCGCACTTCGCATTTGCCATTAGTAATCAATGCTGCGATTGGCTACGATGAAAAAGAGACTAACGGAAGACGACGCGCATGCGCGAGAGGAGTAGCGCGCGAGAGAGACAACGTGAGTTTTGGCGATTTCAACGAAAAAACCCAGTAGTAGCCGTAGTGGGGTGGATAACACACGGGATATACACGGAGGGAAAGAGGAGGACCAACAAATCGTGGCTGGTGACGCTGGTGTTCAGTGTTCTGTGCCGTTGGTCGTCCTGTCGATGATCGCCGTCGACGCTGTTGGTTTTTATGCTTGTTGCGATTTCGGGAAGATAATTGTTTCGTGGTAACGGGCGAGCGCGAGTGACGTTTCATGTTGAACACGAGGGTGGTGCGGAGGACCTCGCGGCTGTCGCCTGCGCGATAGCATTTTAAATGATCGGCGACGGGACGGACGAGTGTCGTTGCACGTCGAAGACGGGAGGATACGCTCGGCAAGATTTGCGTGTACAAAGAAGAGAGAAGAGAGGGCCGATGTTGTAACGTACGGGGCCAAGATGGAAGAGCGTAGCGTCCACAGCAGTATCGGCGATATAAATAGTGCGGAGGCGACCAAAAGTAAGCGCGAATCTGTCAACGTTAAATCATCTACGGCGTCTTACGGGAGAGGACGATGACGTCGTTACGCGGTCGACGGGTCGACACTCGACTTGCCGCTTCTGCCGAATATCCTTAAGTCCTTAATCTCTGGGCGATTTTGAATTTTTCGCACTAGAGGCTTCGATCTCGCGAATCCGCATCGACAATGATCTCGCATTTTTCACAGGAAACGTCCCCGGTCGTGTAAACGTGAAAACGGAAGCCCACGAAGAGATCCTTGTATACATATACAGTTTTAACGAATCCGTTTTCTTTACTTTCAAACTACTTCTTTTCTTTACTTTCATACTTTTTTTAACGAAATTTATGACTCGGTATCATCAATCAATGTCATAGTATTCTTTCAGATCTTTCTAAATTATCGCTTTTAAAGAAAAACAGTAGAAAGAAAATGAGAGATTTTTTGTGTAGCTCACGTCCGTTAGTCTTACAAGCTCGGCCTTGAATTGTCCAAAATTATATTGAAGACATGATGTCTTTCTCCGTGACGAATGTCCTTTACGAAACTCCTTGAAAATTACAATGCTGTTTCTCGCAGTAATTTGTGATTCGTTCGTTTCTGTCTCCATCTGTTATCTCCCTCTCTCATTCTGTTATTCTTTCCTTCTCGCTCTCGCTTCCTCTATCTTTTTTCCTCTCTCTCTATCCTTCGTGTTTTTCGCGAGTTAATTATCTTACGCCGAGCACGTGAATGGTGCGTACAGATGTATACATGTATACGCGACTTCCCGTTGCCTATGATACGAGATTAGAGCTTGTGTACTTTGTATAATAATGTTTGAACTTTACAGGCACGCTGACACGACTAAAAATAGTGTTTTCTAACAAATCTTTCTAGCGAAGCTTTCGACGAAGGCTAAGGCGGATTAGGATTTATAGGAAGGAAAATGTCAATTCTTCATGTGCGAGATGGATGTACTGACAAATTTATAAATAAAAGTTCTACCGAGAAACATAATTACATCCTAATATTGATAGACCCTTCATCTAACAATAATTTGTCATATGGTCATAATAATATATTTGTAATTAGGTAATATGGTATTTAATATATAATAAGAATGTTTAAATAATATAATATGTCAATATTAATTTTTTATTAATATTAAAAAATGTTTAATAGTAAATAGTGAAATATTAATACTGAAAATAATATTATTGTTATGATTTTTATGTTTTTACATTATGTAATCAAGTTATAAAATGAAATATTTAAAAACTATCTCCCGCTCTGTTAAAAATGTTGATTTAACAAAATTAATAATTTAAATAATTTAAATAAATGTAAATCAATAGTGCTAATAATAAAAGTTTGATGACAAAGCAATTATTTGTTATCAGCCTTAATAATACCACGCAAGAAAAGGATATGCTTAGTTGGTGCAACCTGCAATGATCCTGCACTTAATGTTGCTGCTCAGCAATTCAAAGTGCCAGTACTTAAATCTGAAACTGGCACAGAATATGTTGAAGATACTACTTACAATACCTATTTTATACTCAAACAATTTGAAGGGTCCGAATATGATGCTTTATGCAAGAGTGCCCATAGGTTTGTATATAATAATATGTTATAGTTTATAACATATAAAACGTTTAATAATTTAATAATTTTTTTAAATTTTAATATTGAACGACAAATTCTGATTATTCGTTTGCCTTATGTTTTGTAGAGTACTGGGACCTACGGCTCTGCTACAACTGGCAGAGAAGAAAGAACCTTTACCCAGTATTAAAAGACCAATGTACACACAAGCTATGGTAGGCACAATAGTGGTATTTAGTGGATTTCGAGCTAGAGAGGATGAACTGGTCAGTCCATTTTACAATTTCAGTTATTTACAATTTTTATGACGTTATTTTATATATATTTCATATTTTTATAAGGTAATGTATTTCTTAACAGCGCAAGTTAGCTAATATGATTCTTAATATGGGAGGTAGCATCCGAAAGGAGATGGGTATTAAAGTGACGCATCTTATTGCAAATCACTGCAGTGGAGAAAAATACAGATACGCTGACACATTTGGATTGCCTATCATGTCGATAGAATGGGTGATAGCATTGTGGAATGCCAAAGACGATATCTCCACATATGCGAACAATGAGGAATTGGTAGGTGTTAGTAAAGATAATAATTCCAAGATAAAATTTTAATATTTTAAAAAATGTTTAATTAAATAAAATAATTATAACATTGATTTTTATAATAATTATAATTATTTTATTGTATGTAAACATTTGAATAAATTTTGATATTTAATTCCAATATATAATTTTAGTGCCTTCAAGGCACTAACACGACGTGCAATTAGTTTGTTAAGTACCACTGAAGGTAGCAATAAAAAGATAAAGAAAATACGCATGTGTATGTATGTGAACAAACAATCGTAGTGCAGAATCTGCATTGAACTCATATCTCTCTATTGCTATCTCTGAGCGCTTAGTATGATAAAGCGATGTAGTGTTCTCATTCGAATTTTAATGGTAACATTATGATAAAAATTTCCTTAGTCTTAAAAACATACTTAATTCTAATTGCAGATAGCAACTTATAAACTAAAGCCATTTTATGGGGCAAAAGTATGTTTTTCTGGTTTTCCCGAAGAAGAGAAGAAACATATGTGTGAGGTTCTGGAGCAACAGGGCGGCGAACCTACTGAGATTGATGATCCGAATTGCACTCATGTCGTGAGTAATTAATATAATTTTCATATTATTTATAAATAATTTTCTATATACAAATTTGTTTATATGACACTACATCACATAGACATTTATGTATTACATAAATGCTTTAGGTGGTAGATATATCCGGCCTTTTCTACAAGAGAGCAAATGTGGACTTATATCTTAAAAATACATCCAATAATCCACCTTCCTTAACGTATATTAAACCAACTCCTTCTTTTTATCCTTATTCAAATGCAATTTTTAATACAACAAAAACTGATTATAGTATTATATCAAGTTATCCTTCATCGAAAAATAATTCATTAATCTCATATATACGTGATGTAGAATATAATAATCAGTGGAACGACCTCGTTTCCATATATGATATCAGTCAAGATTCTGTTATTAGTACGAATGATAATTATCTCAATTTGCAAAATTCAATTATTAAATCTGGAAACTTATATCATTCTTTCATAGAGCAAAGTGATTCTGGTATAGACATAACCAGATCATCTAATTCATCTTCAACAATTTTTATGTCAAATAAATATTCAGTTCCAACACCACCGACAATAATAAGCAATAAAAATGTTAAATTCTATATTTCTGAAAGTTCTTTGTTCGATAACGGAGTATCTTTTTGTGAAAACTCGTCGAATTTTGCAGATAAACCAGATTTAAAGCCGTCTTATGAAAAAAATAACGAATATAATCTTTGTTTATCACCAACGAATAATAGTATGTCATCTTTAAAATATCGTAAAAATATTCATTACGTACAGAATAATACATCAAAAAGTAAAATAAAACGATATATAAAATGGAGAAAAACTAATTCCTGTCCATTTATTCATAAAATGGCGACGCTTGAAAAATGTAAATTCATAAAAACGCGCTCATATCCGAATATATTGAAACATAATGAGGAACAATATAGCGATACTTTTTTGCACAATGCATTAGGTGAAAGAAATAAGCATTTATCCAAATCGCACACATCTTTTTTCTCAAAAATCAACCACTTTTCTTTCTGTCCAATATTTTCAGACAGTAAGAAAGATATTTCCACCAGTTCGTACTATTATCCTTCCGAGAAAACTCTTCTCAAAAAGAAATATACATCTTTATCCAAGTCTTTCCCAATTTCTACAAAAATTTCAAATACTAAACACAATTTACAAAATACTTCTATATTTGATGGAAAAAGTAACAATGTATCATCTGCACTACACGATTTGAAAACTGAGTGCACAGATTTGAAGACACAGGATAAATCATTACTCGTGGTATTTATTTTCTTTTTTTTTTTGTTTGGAAGATATTATAAGGTTTAGTAATTTTATCTGTAAAATATAATAATTTTATGTGACTTTAATCATATGTAATGTAAAAAGAGACGATTTACAGGGTATATATTAGGTGTTGGAATTAATTCGTAGCGTTTTTAATGAAAGAATGTTATTTATTTCACATGAGCATTAAAAAATACATTAATGAAAGTACTTCCCATCACTTGTAAAACGCTACGAATTAATTCCAACACCTAATAGTATTTACTAATTTAAATAAAAAATATTTAATGGACATATACACACACACACACACATAAAATAAATTAAATTAAAAATTAATTTTTGTAATATAGATACTTGCTCACATATTTATGTTGTCTCATGTGAACGTCCTATATTTATCTAGAATTCATATTTATATACAAAATTTTTAATGTTACATTGTATATGTGTATCAATATATGGTATATACAGTACACGATATATTGTTTTTTGAAAATTTGGTGTATAGAAATTGTGATGTAGAAATGTATAAAATTATGTCAAATTGTATAATTGTCTAGTGATTATAAAGCTGACTTTAAATGGTTCACTGTAGTAAAGTATAATAATTTCGATGTTTTTTACAGGTCGTTGATGAGTCCAATGTAAATGTATTACCAAATTTAGTGTCAGTATCTGCATTCATAGTAAAAACCGGATGGTTTTGGACATCTGTACAGAATGAGGCAGCCGCTGATGAAAAGGAGTATCTATTTGAACATGTAAGCTAATAATAATAAATTTCTTAAATATTTTTATTATTATATGATAAACAGAATTGTGTGTTGTTTAGTATCTAGAAAAAGTTCTGTCCCCTACTGCGACGGGTAGACGAGACAGTCAACAGATTATATCACAGAATGTAACATTGTCAAAGCACCCCTGTTGGTTAGGTGGTCCATTATCTAATTTGTTACAAAATGGAGCAGATTCACCAGCCAGTGTCAGTGGAAGCTTTCTGGACTGTACAGCAAGTCCGGATAAACAATTGCTAGACGGTATGCATTTGATGTTTTTTTTTTAAATTTTGCACGTATTTAATTCTGTATAAGATATAATATATCGAAATAATTTTTAAATATATGTCGATTAACACTTATAATAAAGCTAACAAAAATGATACATTATTATTTTGATGTATTAGTAAATTATAGTCTGCTGTTTTTCTTTTCTCTAGCTGTCTATTAAACGCAATGAATCAATATTTTTTATGTTATAATAAATTAATTATTTTTCTGTCAATAAAAGTGCTCGTATCTTTCAGATGTATAAAAAGTTTAATGTTAAATTATATTGCAAAAATTAATATTTCAAAAATTAATATTTTTAAAATGCAGTATATATTATTTTACTAAAATGAACTAAATAAAAAGCAAGATTGTATTAAAATTATTTATTAACTATCAAATATTTCAGAGGTAGAATCTGTTGCTATAGAACATTTACCGATAGTTAAAGAAAACTTGTCGCAACGTCATAAAGTCTTTCTTGAATTGGTAGAGACTGAGGCCAATTACGTAGGTATCCTTAATACAATTATGACGGTAAGTATTTATATATTAAATTATTTTATATTGTTATTAATTTTCAATAATCTACATTTATATGATATTTTACAGTTATTCAAATTGCCATTGGAAAATCTCATAGGTAAAAGTGGGAAAGAGTTGCTAAATAGTACAGAAGTGAAAATTATATTTGGTAATTTCCCACCTATTTATGACGTTCATAAACAGTTGTTAGAGGCATTGCATTGTAGTGCCGCTCATTGGACAGAGGATATTAGCATTGGCGAAATATTTCTAAAGTTTGAACCAGATTTGGTTAAAGCATATCCTCCATATGTAAACTTCTTTGAAAATACAAAACAAATGTTGGAAGAGTGTGATCAAAATAAGCCACGATTTCATGCCTTTTTAAAAAATTGCCAGACAATACCGGAATGCGGTAGACAAAGCTTAAAGGAACTCTTGATTAAACCAATACAAAGGTTACCCAGTATTAGTTTATTATTAAGCGGTAAGTTACTTTTAAACAATATTGTTTGTTATAAATTTTTGCGCACATCAGCGAAATGTTTTTATTTTTTATAGATATTCTTAAGCATACGGACAAAAGTAATCCAGATTATAGTGCATTGGAAGCTTCTATTAGCTGTATTAAGAAAGTGATGACGTACATAAATGAGGACAAAAGGAAAACGGAGCGCCAATTAGCAATGTTCGATATCTTTAATGAGATTGACAATTGTCCACCGCATTTAGTTTCCTCGCATAGGTCATTTATCAGTAAATGTGATGTAATGGAAGTTACGGAAGGTCTTAGTGGACGAGGTGATCATTTAGTATTGTTCCTGTTTACCGATACTCTCGAAATATGCAAGAAAAGATCGAAAGCTTTCAACTCGTTAAAGAGTCCTAATACTATAAATGGCTTGCAATCAATTAAACTTAGCCAAGGAAAGCCATATAAGCATATCAAAATGTTGTCCCTAAGTACTATAAGAAAAGTTGTGGATATACGAGAAACTGACGGTACGTAAATATTATTATGTGTGTAAAACATGCACATTCTTTATAAAATAAAAATTGTAACTTATAGTTACACAATTCTTTCAGAATGTCACAAAGTGTTTGCACTCGTGGTACGAGGGACTCAGGAATTGAAGGAAAAATTCTTTTCGTTTATAATTACTGATGAAGAAGTAAACAAAACGAATTACCTACAGACCTTATGCAGACAGATGGCTCTTGCTGTCCGTGTAGCTGACGCTGTAAGTTATATATATTTACTATATATATAAATCTTTAAACAACCGAGTCCGTCGAGAAAAGATTTTACAAAGTGTTATCGTAAATTTTATTGGCAAAAAAATTATAAATTTGATGCAAAGTTTGTTACGTATAATATTCTTGATAGAATGTTGGCAGAAATTTAGCAAAATTTATTCATTTGACAAATCCCTTCTATCATTAATATACCATTACATCTTAATTCTGCTAGCAGAATATGTTAAGTAAACTTGAAAGGTACGATCCACCCAACGCTGCAAATCCTTTGAAATATTTTTTGATTGATCAATTCATAAAATTCTTTCTTCTGAATGATCAATGAAACATTTGTAGCGTTAAATGGATTGCACTCAATACAAACGCAGTTGATTTCATCTCTCACAATTTCTGCTTGCGTCTATTGGCGGACTAGAAATTTAGTTTAAATGTCATACTACAATATATAATATTAATTTATGTTTTATTTATTCTTTGTTTATCAGGATACGTTACTCATTAGATATGATTCGCATCAGCTTGAAGTTGGTACTAGCGATGTAGCATCAGGAACATTAAAGAAAACAATTAAGTGAGTATATTTGTGTTTTGAAGCAATAATTATGTATTCTCCTTGCCAGTTTATATATATCACTATTTTAACATTATATTATAGCAACTAAAGTAATAGTAAATTAGTTTGTCTACATATTAGGATAGTAAATTTTTTCTTACGGGATATTTATCAAATATTATAAAAGGTGTGAGGATTGACTTATTTCTTCTCTTCTATTATTGTAGTTAGATTATTTGGGCACATTGAAATATAGAAGAGTTCAATTATTTGTAGCATACTTCTAGATTATTTAAATATTAATAAAAATCTTAAATTTTTCGCTCAACAAATATTTTGATTGAAAAGATAATGTAAATTGACTTAATTATTAGTAACTAAGGTCGGTATTCATATTCGATTTTTATATTCGAGATCGTCTTAAGTACAGCCTTAAGATGTTACAAGCCAATCGAAGGGCCGTATTAGTATCCTAAGACATTACAGTCTTGAAATAAGAACGAACTACGAATACCGACTAACGAACTAAGAATATTATTAATATACAGGGTGGGCCATCTATTGGTACGTTTTTAAAAATGCGATCAAATGAGCATACATTGATATTTTTTATTAATTTTTTTTTTGTTGTGAAGCTAAAAGTATCCGCGTCAAGAATGAAAAACGATTTCGTTCATGTGGCTCCCTCTACTGGCCTTACAGTATGCCATTCGGTCACCCCAATTATTAATGACATTTTGGACTACCTCGGCACCAATTTCACTCAAAACAGTCGTAATATAATGTCATCCACTAACATCCCTTTCTCACGAACTTTCCTCACCAATTTGCGTATAGCTCCTTCGGTGGGTGCTCTATCACGACCCATATTTCTTTTCAAAATTCGTACAGTTTCGGCGACACAGCACTGACTTTGAAAATAAGTTTTTAAAATTTCAAAACGCTCTTCAAGAGAAAACATGTTGTTTCGTGCCGCGGACGGTATGACTAATAAACTGTCAAAATTTCGGGTCTGTAGCTCGTTCGGTGTTGCCATACGACGAAATTCAAAAACGTACCAATAGATGGCCCACCCTGTATAACTAGTATTTATTGCAGAAATTATTAGAATTTTTATTTGCATTTAGATAAGCGAACAAATTATTTGTTGAACAGCAAATTTATGTTGTTTATGTTGTTTATATTCAAACTATCTATATAAATACCGCCATAGGCACCGACATAGTTCTACAAGGCACAGTCAAAAATATATATTAGTGTACATATTACATTGCATGATGTAGATAAAGAAATAATGGGGCAAACCGTTTGGTTACAGGAGCCTATTTCATAATTTTTACCTGGAGTATATGGACCCGTATGTCTTCCTACTCAATAGCATGTGTGAAACCACGTTACATGTCCCACTACCGTCAGTTTTCGCACCAAGGCTGATTATATTTTTTTTTACTTGCTTTTTATTCTCAATTCCTTATTCAGTGGCATAATTATTGTTATTAAACGCGAGTATTTAATGTACGGTTTGTTATACTCGTATTAACGGATTTAAAAATATTATAAAAATTAAAATGTTTTTATATAAACTAAAAGAGAAATGTTTTGTTAATCAAATAAATGTTTATATAAAACATTAAAGATTTATAGATTTTTTAACATATTTAATCTTGCAACTGAAATAGAAAAAAAAGGATCTTTTTAATTTTTTTTTACTAAAGACTGAAAATATATAATTATGGTACTGAAAACTTTTGCTTTAAAAATTTTGTTTTATGCTGTGATAAATATAGATATAATTTTATTTAAAAATATAATTTTTTGGTTTATTCTGATTAGTTCAGGCATAATATAACATTGTGAGCTTTATTTATTAAAAGCTTTTTATTATATTTTTTTACGCGAAGATTAAATGTTATATATTTTCTTTTGTTTTTAATATCAGCATTTTTTGGACTTATTGTGATTTTAATTTATCATAACTGACATGGATAAACATTCTGCATTTAATTATATTATAATTTAATTTGCAATTTGATCGCTTAGTTTGTTAAAAAAATTGTTTGTCAGTGTTGTCGCTTAATTTTTATTTTCTACTTACTTTTCTACGATATACGTATAATTTTTTTTTAAATAGTTATACATACACACAACCAGTTATATAAGCACACACACACCACGCACGCACGCACGTAAGAAAATAGAAAATATACATTCATGTACATTTTTCTCTTTTTTTTTAAATAGGTATCATTTCTTTTATTGTGCAGCCATGGTGCAATTTTTACTGTTTTTAATTACCGCGTGTATAATTGAATATATTTTATTATATTGTTTTAAAAAACTCTACATGTATATCTTATATTTTCTTTGTATCATAATAGGTAAAATTCTGTCTGCTTTAGCTAGTTTTCCTGATATAATAAAAAGTGTTTGTGGATTTATAACGCAGATTTTTCTGTTTGTTTGCAAACTTTTTTTCCTCCAATTGAAATAGACTTTATCATATAATTTAAAAAATGTTATTTCTAAAAATGTAATGTTCTAAATTAAATCAAAAAGATGTTATAATTATTAACTCGAAGGGAGGAAAGAAAGTTTAATATTGTTGAATGATCGTTTAGACAATTCCATAAGTATATGAAAAAGTAAATAAGAAAATATTCAAATTGTATTTTTCTTCAGGTTTGCATCTCGTACAAGAGCCAGAGTCGGTCGAGCGTTTAGTTTCAATAAAACGCCAAGCAAACTAAATAGAGCGATGTCTACAATTATGTCCCCGTTTGGAGTAACACAAAATCTTCCTCCAACAAACCAACAAATAGCTCAGATGCGGCTAGGTAGTTGCAACAATATCAGCGTTAGTTGACAATCTTTTATATAAACTTTTTTCTGTCAATACTTTTCTTTTTCTTCTTTTGCTTTTCTTTTTCTTTTGCTTTTCTTTGTTTTATATTCATTATAAGCTGTTATTTTTTCCACTAATCTAATATTTCTTCCACTATTTTAATAATCTTACGTATGGGATGGATTACGAAGAAAATTGTACTTGCAATCTTTTTTTATATTTCTGTTCTATTACATTAAACTAACTTTCACATGTTCAAATATTTTTGTATAATACTTATAATAAATAATTATAATAAATTACGCGTTAAATATTTTAAATCTTTATATTATTTGTACAATGTTTTTATAACAAGATGATTGTTCAACGTTCATTATTTTAACAACTCTATTAACTGCTTTTTTTCTATTAGAGTAATATCTTACATATTTTTCATTTATAAATGTTTTGGACTTATATTTTATCTTACTTTTGCTTGCAATACTTGTATAATTAATTTTTGTTACTATATTATTTTCGTGAAAAATATTTTAATAATTATAATAAACTTTCATGCTGATTTAAAGTCAATGGACGAACTATATTAAGGATTTCATGTAAGTATGTTATAAAATATATATATATTGGAATTTATTATATATTTTTTCTTAATCAAAAATTATTTTTCTTTACTAGATTTTTTTATGTATTGCTTTTATGTTATCGTATTGAACTCGACACTTGTTTAATTCCTCAAGACTTAATGTTTTCATTCCATCCGTAAAATTTATTATAGATTAGAAGATAATATACTTTTGTAATACTTTTATAATATAAAATAAAATTAAGATTTAACACATAATCAATAACTATATTACAGTTATACATCTTACATATGGCGAATTCTATTTTTTTTCTTTTTTAAGCTGATATTTATAATTCTATCAATAAATTATCAATTTTTATCTATATATATTTTGTTTTCTATATTATTTGTAATATTAATAATATATGAAATAATTTTTTAAATAAAATTCTTATTTTGTATTCTAAAATAAAATCTAAATGTGAAAGTTTTTATTAATGCATTTTCATGTTTGAAGTAAATAAGAGGATGAAGAATGAATATATTAAGTCTTAAGTGTTATATGTTTTCAGGAGCTGGATAATGGTGGTTCAAGTTCTCCAAATAGAGAGGATGTTTTAGTTGCACCCATGTCGGATCAACCGACTCGAAAGGCCCTCAGTATGGCTTCGCTGCGAAGGTTGTAATTAATATGCAAGAAGTCATACTTTCTTTTGCTACAGTCGTTTAGTATTCTAAACAAAGAGACGTGCATTTTTAACAAACCACTGTGGTATGTTAAACTAATATATATCGTCTATAAATTAAGACATTAGTTATATTTAATGGAAAAGGCCCGAAGACGTGCTGTAACATTTTTACCCATCACAATTTTCTCTGTTTCACAAATAATTGTAATTACTTCATTTCTCATTATTACTATTTTTATAATAGAATTCAGTACAATTTCCTGAATACCGCCTTATCCGCGAATACGTCATTATAAAAATGATATTACTGTTATTAATGCCAATAATGTCTAATTATTATTGTTATATTACTATTATTAACATCATTTATTTATTTTATGTATTATTTCTTGTAATTATTGTATATGCCTTCTTAGCTTCTGCACTTATTCGCCTAAGATACGATAAAGAACTATCATCTTTTTATATAAATACAGTTCGTTCTTCGCGTCGAGTCAATTGAATTGTTTTTGAGAGGAGATATATCGTCAAATCAAATTACATTGATTCGGAGATATTTTTTCGAATTTTCTAATCATTATTTTAATGACAAATAAAGCCAGACTTATACTAATAGACACTGCAGGCATGTGCAAAAACTTTTCTTAATAAATATATCGATAATTTGTAAAAAAAAATAGCATTAAATGTCTCATTAATTAATATATCCCATTGTATTCACAATCTCAGTGTCAAGAAAAAGTATTTGTTTAAAAATGGGTAGACAAGTATAGCCGATATTTAATCACAGTATGAATCCAGATAATGAATATGTCCTCCAACTAATAACAATAATTTTTATATTTTTTACATAAAAATGTTCTGCAATTTTAACATTTTATTTACTATTTTTTTCATTTCTGTTTTTCTACTCATTAGAATTTGTTCAACGGGAATCATACACACACAAAGGAGGTCTGATCTTTGAGCTATAAAAAAAAATTTACGTGCGGCTTTATCTGTCTTTAATCGTTCTTTTATCAACGAAGATACTTATGTGCTGTAGATTTTTTAATAAGGATTTAAAAATATATTTCGTATTTTGTGCAAAAATTAAATTTTAAAATGAAGTCTGGTGTACGTGTCAAAATATTTAAATCCAGAAACGAAAGTATATTAAATATTAATGCATACCTGCTATGTGCCAAAATAGTCAATTCATAACAAAATATTGCCAACCACAAATAGCCAATTACAAATTCGATAGGTTTTGCTTAGATAATATTATATTTCAATGATCTGTGAATTCATTGGATTTATTACAAGAAGAAACAATGCAATTAATATTCACCAATATTTTATACGTCCAAAATTTATTAAAGATAATCGCACAAAAAAAATAGAAATTCCACAATTTTAATGTTAATATGGAATTGAAACGAGAACAGATTCGTAAAATAAATCTATATTATAAATGTTTATACAATTTTATATCTTTATACTTTTTTCATAATTCCGCATAATTGACTATATCGAAAAAAAAATAAATTGCCATTGTTATATTATTGGAAATAAGAACTTAAACAACGAGAAACAAACTCTGCTCCTTTTTCTATATAATTAATTACATAATTATTTTATATATATATATATATATATATATATATATATATAAAATGGAGGAAATAAAATAGTGCACTAAATACAATCAATAATATTCTTCATATATAAATTTTTGTCTTGTCACTTTTCTATTTGAAAATTTTTCAATTCTTTAATAACAAGTTTGCATAAATTCTCTTTTATGTAATTAATATATAAAAATAACAGGCTACCGATAACTTTTTTTATAGCTATTCATTTTTATGCTTGATTTGTAAGGTTTTTTAAATTGCACATGTTTTAAAACATCGCTATTTATAATGAAATAATTTATTAAATATTGCTTGGGAAAATTATTTATGAAAGATAATTACGTAAATCATAACAAAAATGATTGTAATTGAATGAGCTTTTCAAAATTCGATACGTGATAAATATTAATTCAAGAATTGCAAACGCATGACATCAATTTTTAAAGTTTTCACGGCGCTCTAAAAAAATGTCTTATTTCTTACACATATACTGTTTTGTTATAATTTGATTTCGTGCAACGTTAATAGTTAATTATTAATGTTGTAAATTTTGCGTTGCTTGAAAAAGTAACATCTTGCCATTATAATTTTGTTCGTGAAATTGTAGACAGGCCATATATAAGTAAGATTGTTTTACGAATGCATCCACACGTATTCGCTATATTGTAATGCGAATATTCTTAAGTATTTCGTTTGGCCATGACTGTATATTCCGGGTCTACGTATTAGCATTTTCTTTCCATTATTTGAAGATTGACTAAAGTTTATTTTTAAAAGTTAAAGAATTAATAAATATTTAGTTTAATTGCAGAATTGATTATTTAATGTACTTGGTGGAAAATTTTAGAGGCAGAATGATTTTTTCTCTTTCTCCAGTCTTTTCAAGCCTTTACTCAATCAATATAATACGATTCTGCTGTCTATTTTTACAGAATGATACCAGTGTATATTAACTTCTAAAGTAGTTAAATAAAACACTGAGAGGATTAAGCTTTAATATTTTATAATCTTAAGAGTGACGATTACATTTTTTATAAGTATTACCACATGTGAGTCACAAGAGAAATCCGACAATATGGTACAATACGGGTTTTTTTTATCCGTTGCATGTTCATATTGATTGATTAAAGGAAGAAATTAGCATGAATCGCAAGAAGAAAATATTTCAATTACTGCTTGTAAGAGCACAGTTTTATATGACCGATTATATTCTCTCTTGTCATCCTATAACGAATATGATTAGTGCCTTGAGTATGATAACAAGTACGAATAATTATACTTGTATAATAAAATGTACTTTGTATATGTGCCTGATTCGCGAAAGAGATAAACTAGAGACGTATTTTTCTCTTGATTTCATCTCTTGTATAATATTTTGTGCCTCTTGATTTAGATTATTTATTAAGATTCCGACTTTGCGTACTGCTTTGTCTTATTTCAAAACCAGTGAGAAATACGGTACCTTATACACGCACTTCCTTATAATGAAATATATCCCTTAATATCGGAAACGTGCTTTTTTTCAAATGCCATTCGCGTGCATGTTCGAAATAAGCACACTACCTATTTGTAATAATAATATATAACTATATAAGAGCCGTTACAAAAAATAGAATAGTGGTATGAATCGCGAGGAAAATAAAATGTTTACACATATCAGTTTCCATTAATTAATCTGACATAGTTGGTTTGACATAATATGTAACATAAATCTTAAATAATTGCTGCAATTTTTCAACGTAAGAATCGATATACTACTATTCTCGCGAGTCCTTTTTTGACACGTAGAATGTTCGGAATATCTATACTCGGACACCTGTCTTGTGCGTATTTTCCAGTCTCCTGTAGATAATCAAAAAGTATAAATAAAAAATTAATGGGTCAACTATTAGAACGATCACTGTTCATGTGTAATCGATTTATTTCTCAAGTTTCATTTTCCTTTATTGCAGAAAATAATTAAGTGACATGGTAGTATGAGAGTCGTGTGGTGATATGCCAAAACAAGTGTCCTTGATTTAGGTGCATTGTAAATAGTAAAGTTAAGTATCTCAGAAAACTAATGTAATGTAGAAAACATTTTTTACTATACGCCTAAGATTATATATCGTCTTACAATTTTCGCGCAGTTATTTATACATTATTAATACTGTAATTGAATGTATAAATTTAACATATATTATGTAAACCAAAACTGCTGTTTCCTTGCTCACCTTTTCCGAATTCTTTCAGAACAATAGTGAAATATAATTAATATTAAATACTTTCTTTCAATCTGAAAGAGCGTATTAGCAATTTTGTTTATAAAAATATGCATATTGTTTGATCTTTTATTTTTTAATAAAATTATCCGCGATTTATATAACATTTACAAGACAATAAATGCGAAAATGATCAATTAGAATACAAACTTGAAATAGTGTTTGAATGTTGTTTGAAGTGTAATTTTATGTTATAATGCATTGATAAAAAGAGTATTATTTTTACTAAATTTACAATATAATTTCGAAAATATTTTTATGATAAAAGAAATAAAGTTAATATCGACAAATTCCGATTAATTCGTCTTGCACATTTTTTTGCATTTGCAGAAGAAGCGCACGTTCATTGAAAATGTAAGCGATTTATCGGAAATGAACAAGATTTCATCTTATGCTACAGACGTCTTTCGGTTTGAAATATGTCAATACGTTAGATTTCTAAGTATATATACGCATGCAATAAAGTTTAATGAAGAAGATAATTATAAATATAAATTATCTGTCTTTAATCTTTTTATTATTTATCTGATATATCTAACAGATTTTATGTTTTATATCTTATAATAAAGTACAAACTTACATAAATATTAACTTGCAAGTGTGGTAATATCGCATATTTGCAGTAATTAATTATTGAAACTACATTATTATGATACGTAATGATACTACTCACCTATTTTACTATTATTTGTAAATTAAATTTATGCAGCTAGTATTCGTATATCAACATTCACAACTCGTTCTGATATTAATAAGATTTTTGAGATATAAGTAACACGTGAACGTTTCACATTTTATCTGATTTGCGTACTCGAGTTTGTTAAATTGATGAAGATGCAGAAAATAATACGTGAGAATAATATCTTTTAAACATTAAAAGTTCATGAAATTATATTTTATTATTCCTCATTTTCTATTTCTTAATATTTTAACTACTTTCTTAACTACTTAATTATTTAATATTTTTATTTTATATATATATATATAACTATATTTGATATTTATATAATTTAATTACTTTACTGCTTTATTTAATATTTTAATTATTTTAATTACTTAACGTTTTAATTACTTGTAATTAGTACTTAATATCTTTTACTAAAATATGCGAATAAAATATGTAAAATTGTTGATAGGAAAAATATTTAAAAAAAAATATTCTGTCAAATATAAAAAAAGTATTCTTAAAAATATTTTCTAGCTTGTTAATTAATTTTAGTAATTAAATTTATTTCCATCCTTGTCCGAAAATAAATAAAGCTAATATAATTACAGCTAAAGGATGAAAGGAAACGGACGATACTGCATCAAATATGTATATACTTGAAGCATGAACTCGGTTTAATTTACGCTCGGATAAGCGTGGAAATAAATATGATTACTTAATTACCGAAATCAGCAAGTGAAGCCGAGATCGAACATCAACAAAGGCGTAATGCGGTTGGAATCGCTGATGCAAAGCCTTCCTCGTGGAAGTAGACTACGAAACAGCAAACTCGGTTAACAGTGATGTGTTTCACGCCTCTATTCCCCCGATACAAATTACAACTCGGCAATTGCTAGAATCGATATCGACCTTTTGCTCTTTACGAAGCATTCACTTCTCATTTCTCTGATATTAAGTTTTGATTGCATCACCAAGCAAAAGTTTAAATGCACTTCATAAAAGATACTCCGAAGATAGATAAATTCGATAAAAATAGTATATTTTTTGATGGGTTGTATTCAGAATTTTACTGAAAGACATATCTCACGTAGCGAAAGAGACTCTGCGGAGTCTTGTCAAGATATCTTGTTAGAAAATCATGCTTCTGAGAAACATCTCGCGTATAAAAGTATGAGACATCTGCAGAATATTTTTAAGAGAGACATACTAAAATATACTACGTTATGTTAACACGTGTATAGTAATCAAACTGATTAACTCTTCGAAATAAAACATAAAAAAAATTGATAAAATTATAAAATAATCATGCGTTTATTAAAAGTTCTATGAAATAAAGTTGGTCACTTTAGCTTTTGAGAGAGATGTTCGTACATACATCGATTAATTACATAAGAAGAGTAAACAATTTTTTTATTTATCAAGAAGAAATATAGATACCCCAGTTTGTGTAATACTTTACACAAACTCTGTTGGAAACTGTATAAAGTGATAAAATATTTTTAAAAACATTTAAGGATGTGTGTTTCAAATCTCAAAGCACATTATCAAAAATATAAAAATTCATAAATTGTCTTATTATTGAGTTTAAGTAAAATTTGAGTACAATATTTTCTTTATTGGTTTAAGTTATTTAATTTTTTTTTATTAATTTTGATTTTTATGGAAAATCGTGTTTGTAATACTTACTTATATTTGCGATAAGGATCACTACGAATCAAGTAAAATGTTACATATATAAAATCTAATTAAAACTTGCATTAAAACTCTAATAAATATTCGTGCAAAAAAGTTCATTTGAATTCACTTACTCGTTTAAAAGTTATTTACCTAAAACTGCAGCAAAATATGGTCATTTCACTATATATAAAGGTTAAGGTAAATGTGACCCAATTGTGACACCAGACATGTATCTATGTCCGAACATTTACACAAAACTTTATATTATTTGTTTATATTATTATTAATCTTAAATGTTTTTTTTAAATAATCTTTAAATACAATTAAATTATAATATTGTAACAGAAAAAACATTTGAGATTAATAATAAATTTTGTGTAAGTATTCGAATATAAATATCATGTCTGGTCATTGAGACGTTACTTTATATGTCAAATTATTTGTTATTTTATTTTTTGCAGTTGATTTGAAGGCGTATTTATGACGTTTTTTTGATATCAGTTGATATTGACTCTTTTAATTAATTTCTTTAATTAATGCTTTAGTTGATAGATATTGTATAGTCAAAACATCCTTAATACATTAAATATATTTATGTATTCCTTCTTGATAAATATTTTTTTATTCTCCTTGTGACATGTTTTCTTTCTAGAATTTAATATTTTATCTAATGTCATGGTTTAATTTTAATCTTTGTAGGTACTAAAAAAATCCCAAAATAGAGTTGAAACGTTTACTTATTTCGATACTTTTTTTATAGACAATAAAATTTATACACCTACGCGAAACATCCTGTGTTGGCTCAGTATTGGCACTTTTTTATAACATATAATTTTTATATTTTCTTTCTCTAAATAAATCCGATAACTCGTAACTTTCGATGTTTCGTCTCTTGCATTTCTTACACTGTCGCCTTATGCTTGTTAGAAGAAACTTAATAGATTTCCTCAATACGAAAGTTTTAAATTGAGTTCCTCTGCAAAGTTATGTGATCTTGCTAAATAATTACTAAATAATAAATCCATAACTCCGTAGAGAAACTTAGTTTGGAACTCCACATTTCAGGAGAGAGAATCTATAAAACTTTCTTCACGGAATGTGTGACTATTTCTTTAACAATTTATCGTACTTTTTATCTATATATTCAACGAAATAACACAATCGAGAGTAAAGCATGCTCATTAGCTGCGCATCTACATATGAAATTGCGTGAGTTTTCGGCGAAAAGCAGTATATTCCCAATCAGTACATAATATTTAAAAAAAACATTTTTTAATCATTTATTTAATATTTTACATTAAATAAATATTTTTAAAAAATAATATTTTTATTGATATTTTTTGATTGGGTTATTGCTAATTTTCTTTGAGCTATTTCCAACTTACACGTATGACTATCTCAACGGTTTCTCAACGAGAAACCCTAATTAACGAATGCGACGGCATACATGCAAGGTAAACTCGCAAAAAATTTTCTCGCGCGAATAATCAAGTTTTCTGCAGTCTGATTAAAAAAATGCCTTGGCTACGAGGGAGCAAATAAGAGCAGCCAGGCGCTGCGCGATTCTTTTTTTTTCCCTTACCCCCTTTTTCGACAAGCAGAATGAAAACGTTTACGTAGCAAACGCGGAAACGTACGCGCTGCGTCGTTACATTTCGTTTTTCCAACACACGCTGAAAAGGCGAGCGGAAACGTTTTATTACGGGCGCGTGTGCGCCGCTTGCGTGCGTGGGCAAATATGCAACGAGGCGAATTTACGAGCGAGTAAATAGCTTGCCGCGCATATACATATGCTGATCGCGCATCCCGGACATCCCTCGACTCGCCAACTCGCCGGAAAATATCAGTCCGATACCCGTTTTTTTTCCTCCCTCCCAGCCACGTCCACCCGTTATGAAACAACCGCTTCGTTACATCGGGATTACGACGGAGTTACGCGATGCGTAACAACCAGGTGTTTGATGTATTCTTCTCTTTTCCCTCTTTTCCAGAGGCCTTCGAAAAAAAAGAAAAACAAAAAGAAAAACCCGCTGCGGAACGTTCTGTCATTTTACTGCGTGCGTATTATGTAAACGCAGAAAAATTAACATAATTCGGGAGCTTTAGGTAAAAAATTATATCGCATTAATGAGAGGGTATGGAGATCATGTTAAATTACATTTTTGCATGATTGCATAATAATCAGGACTGTGAAATATTAATCAACTGTGAAAGCTGACATCCTCCATTTGTCGGAAGAAAACGAGTGCCGTTATT
Organism: Acromyrmex echinatior; assembly: GCF_024713525.1. Taxonomy (NCBI): domain Eukaryota; kingdom Metazoa; phylum Arthropoda; class Insecta; order Hymenoptera; family Formicidae; genus Acromyrmex; species Acromyrmex echinatior. Next base: position 5,158,138 of record NC_141859.1, on the reverse strand, counting down.
TCAACAACTTTATATAAGCTATATTTGAATTCAGCAATATTAGAAATCATTGCATTTATAAACAAAAATGTTCATATTTTTATCTATAAACTTTTATTGTTTGAAAACAAAAATGTTTTTAACATTTCGTGTAATTAACAATTTCTATGTGGTAATAATATATGATGGCACATATAATAATTTTTTTTGTCTATTAAAAAGATGATTTTTGCGACTTTAAAACGAGTTTGCATTGACCTGACAGTTTGTTTTGCTTATAACTTTTTATAACTTCCTGCGTTTGGAATAAAGAAATTCGCTGTACATTAATCTAGATAATTTGAAAAGAAGACTTTTATTTAAGATATAAATAAAGATAGTATATAATTTAGTGTAATATATAATAGATAAAGATAAGATGAAGTCATTTCTTTATTCAAATTATTATCTCGATAATAACAAACACTACACCAAAAAAATTGTATCCTCGAAAGATGTACTTAATATTTCCTCTTAACAGATATAAAAATATTTCCTTTTAAATTAATAATATATTCTTGATTTGTGAAAGCTATCGTCGCTACACACGCGCTTCACACGGTTTTTAATGTCCCCATAAAAACCAACTTTTGTCTGAAACATTTCTCTCTAAAATATATCGCTCAAGAGATATTTGAGATTATCGTTTAAAATAGGACACCTGTCCATTCTTATATAAGAATACAATTTTTTTCGGTATATATATATATATAATATAGCGTATATAAAATAGAAATAACATCTGGATTTATGAATATATACAATATATATATATATATATATATATATATATATATATATATATCTTTAATCCCTCAAATGCGCGAAATTGTCGATTTATGGTATGATGTCATAATTAATTACTTACTAGTGAAGGCGCACTGATAGAGTCCCACATAATAATTGACTACATTCAATCCATCAATTACGCGATCGTATTAGTAAAGTACGGCAGGACGCAATTGCATCTATATAGGCGGCAAAATATACAGTAACAGTAGCATAATCGTTGGGATGGATAATGAACGTACTGTTCGGCCAATTTGCACTAACGTTACCCCCGCTAATATGTGGAATTGTTCTGCCATGTTCTCAGTGGATTGCGAAATGTAGAAACTTCGAAATAGACCTACAAGTAGGTATATCTCAATCCCGCTGTTAATTACGTTCTGTTTACATTTGCTCATGGTATATATTCTAGAATGTCACGCGATATAACATATGTACACCGGCATCACGCCTCTTGAGTAACACGCTAATTAATAGCGCGCTTGTACAGCAGCGTCTTATTGTTAGACGCACAGTGAGAGTTTATTCACGACGGAGCTTTGCGAGACACGGCTTTTTAAACGTTTGTGCCATTTCAGAATTTTACATGTTCCAAGGCACGAAAATTAAATTCTGTCATAGAGCGAAAGGCGTGTTGTCGCAGTGCACGAGACGCACGAAGAGCTCCCAGATCTCTATAATACTATTATATTATTATATTAATTAACTCTGTCTCGCCGACGCGAGTTAGCTCTTATTTTTATGCTCCTTTCTATTGAAATTAATTTTTTTAATCGTTCCCGAGAGATATCTCTCGCGCGTCTCCCGCGAAAAGCTGAAACAGCGTCTCGCGCGCGTGATCCGCAGTATTCTGGAATTCTTCCGGGGGATGTTTGACTGCCTCCTGAATGCAGGACCACGTTTGGTAGAAGCTTTACTTTCCGCATAAAGATGCACGTGTATTTTTAGGTGTACATTAACGGCGGAAGGGTGAGGAGAACGCCACGTTATCAGAACGGTTAGTAGCGAGACCACAGTGTAGCTAACATTGATTTTCGCAGGGGTTGGGGTTCTTGAAGGCCACAGCTGGAATGGAAGCTGCGGCCTTCAATTCTCGCTCATTCATTCCACTCGGATCCCGTCCATTCTCGCTTCTCGCCGCATCATCTTATTTCTAGTCTTCCTTATCCTTCGAGACACTCCTCGTGTTCCTCTCTTTCTCTCTCTCTCTCTCTCTCTCTCTCTCTCTCTCTCTCTCTCTCTTTCATCTCTGCTTCCGTTAGCCGTTCGCACTCATCCGCTTCTTCTTTCTTCTGTACCGCGGGACACGTCAATTTAAAATCCCATTCACTCGACGTCGTGACATTTTACTTTCCGCGAAATTGCGTTATTTCTTTATTTAGACAAACTAAGCGAAAATGACATCAAATTTCTTCGAACTTAAGAATTTAACGATATACCTTCTTTATGAATTTTCTTCGATTCGTTGCGTCGCTTGATTACATTGCTTTTATTTACATACGAATACGCATGTAAATTGACATTTTAATTAATATCTGTGTTGCATTTTGAGAGCGTCGATGTAGTTTGATTTATTAATTTCATACGTGATAACGTATCAATTGTCACAAAATGTTACACCACAGTCTGTATATTGTATTATGTTGTACGTATGACTATACGTTTCATGTAATGTTAACCAAATACATATCGATTTCCGATTAATCGAAATTATACACAAGTGCTTCAGAATTACGACTTTAGTTTTTGCGGAATTAGATATGGATTTCTATTAGGAAAATCGATTACGAATAATACGAATACAAAAGACGTTTTGATAAATTATATACGTTTTAAATTTATTAAATAAATAGATTACAAAGTTCTTGTTTTAACGCGTCTCTCTTTAATATAAATTTTCCTTAGCTTAACTATTTAGTAGTGGAATGCTTGATATTAAAAATAAAAAATAAGGAAAATGCCGTCACATTCTCATCTAAGAAAACTTCAAAGAATCTGTAGATGAAAAGAGTGATAATTACAAAATGTTATGTTCCACGCAACTACGTTAATATTTTAACTGAAAAATCAATTTTATACCTTTCTTGGTTATTTCAACAGAAATTTTGTCGAGAATGAATATTAGAATAGGCGTATTTAAATGCCAGCGTGTAAAACTGTGGAAACCATTTCATTGATTTTTCCGCGCCCGGACGCTAATTAAAGCTCGCTTATGTTTTCCTCAAACCAATCTCGCGTAATGTTACAGCTCCTAATTAGTGGCTAACGACGTCAGGAACAATGTCGACGAAATCGTCAAAGAACGAGTGTAAAATGGGAGGAAGCCGAGTTTCTTCTGAAAGAACGGCGCCAATGAATGTTGCAACAATGAAATTTAACATTATCAAGATTGCCTCGCTAATTAACGTCCAGCAACAATATAATAATATTCCTCTCTGCGAACCGAAGCCGTGGTTGTAGTACAAAGGCGGCAACCTGACTTTAATGAAGTTTGCCGAGGCATTTATCGGCAGGGGGTTGCGGGCTAAAACTGGACCGCGCACTTTCATCCGGTCCGCTTCTGCTTAAACGTCAACGAGAATCAGCGGTGTACCATTAATTTTAGACGCTTGCACCGGATCCGCTGCGGCGCCGATCTTCGCCTTCCTGTCACTTTTTCGAGATTCAATCACGTTTTGTTTGTACAATATCAGCTAAAAATGTATACGTATAAAGCAAATAATCATTCAAAAATAGCTAATATTGAAAAAATGTTGACGATATTAGCCTATGTAGCCAACTGCAAAAAATAAAATAATAAATAATTTGGATTATTATACTTTATGCAATAAAATACCCACATTTTCCTGAAGTTTTAAGTCAATAACTTTTTACGGTTTATAACTTTTAAATGAGTAAGTGATTTTAAGTAAATTTTGACACAAATATTTATTATTATTTTATTAATACATATAATTATATATATTAATAAAATAATAATAAATATTTGTGCCAAAATTTACTTAAAATCACTTACTCATTTAAAAGTTATAAACCGTAAAAAGTTATTGACTTAAAACTTCAGGAAAATGTGGGTATTTTATATATATATATATATATATTAGGTGTTGGAATTAATTCGTAGCGTTTTACAAGTGATGGGAAGTACTTTCATTAATGTATTTTTTAATGCTCATGTGAAATAAATAACATTCTTTCATTAAAAAACGCTACGAATTAATTCCAACACCTAATATAATTCTTAATATATTACTTTTTCATCAAATTATGATTACATAAGAATCAAGAGAGAAAATTAAATAAACTGATCAGAAAATGTGCTCTAATTTTACGTAAATAGTAACAATAAAACGTAAAATAAGGACAATCTGTAAAATTTTTGTTAAATTCCTGATATTTTAAAAATAGGTATACGAAACATCCTTAATTCCAACATCTTTAATTATCTCGATACATAATTTTAACATAACAACACGTTCAATAATAATAACAGGTTATTGTGATAATATATTTAAAAATATGCAAAATACAATTATTCTCCAATGGACTTTTCACGCTCCCAATGTTTTTTGTGAAATATTGATCGTGTGACACACGTTTCAAATGCAAAAAGTACATATCGTTACTCACGATGGTAAACGCGAACAATGTTAACAGCGCAGAGCTTTGATTAAAGTTTTAATTTATTTTTGAATTCTCTTGCAGGAGGAAATCGGTTCCCCGGCATTAACTCGTGGTACTATCTAGTAAAATGTTTCCCAGGTACGTATTTACGATACTCCTCCAAATACGTGTCAATGTGACGTTAAGCGTAAATTATTTGCACTCTTTGATTATTTAATCCATTTTTATATTTATCCGCGCGTGTCAATTTATTCTTTATTGGAATTAAAAATGAAACCAGTGGCATTTAAGATATAATAATAATAAAAATAGATATCCAGTAAATTCAAATCATAACGAAGTATATTTCGCAGTTTATAATCACTCGGTACAGGCTGCAATAAATTGCAGTTTTACATTCAATATTCGCGATGATATTTTTCCTGAATGCATACTATTATTTTTAATTTGTAACCGACACCGACATCGCAAAATAATATGTAAATCTAACTAATAACCAACGTTTCATAATTTACGATTTCATTCGTGTATGTATTATAATAAATTGCAATTTTTCATTGTGCTTAAAAAAAAGTTGTAAAAATATTTGATATTTTTTAATGATCTGTTATTTTTTATAAAAATTTCTGTTATTAGTTGTAAAAAATATATTAGTTGATAATCTTAAATCAGAGAAACACTGTATGTGTGTGTGTGTGTGTGTGTGTGTGTGTGTGTGTGTGTGTGTGTGTGTGTGTGTGTGTGTACATATCTTACACGAGGAAAAGGGTTTAAGTGGACCGAGAAAGGCTAACGCGGCAGTAGAAAAAGCGCATTGGTGGTCAACCAAGTAGAACGAGTCCAGATTGTGTCAGGCGTGGCACCTAGTAGAAAAGTCGTTTACGTCAGACAGTAGCCAAGCGAGTCTGTGACTTCTAGTGGTCCACAACTGGCGGTAACAGTTGTTCGCCCTGCTACGTGTGATACATACGGTGTCCACTTCCTGTCTTACAGTCGACAGTGTCAGAAAGTCACGTTTCAATGCGCAGAATGTCCAATTACATTCGTACAGCCTGAACCGATAAATAATCCTGGTTTAATTCGAATCGAGGTAAATCTCGTACTTCAAATATACTCCTGGTTTGAACACAATTAGTCCTTCGATTTTTTTCGGTTGAAGATATTAATCCAGGAATAGTCACCTGAAATATTTTTGCACCTCAGTGGCAAAAAAATGTAAATTATTGGAAAATATTGTTTTATACAGATATTATTTAATATATTTTTTCTTTTTTAATAACTATTGTTTAATTTTTAAATATGCTATTCAATAATATACAATAAAAAAGTATTATATTAATTAAAATCTTTATTTTTTAGAAATACTGTTATAATAAATTATTTAATATGTTTGTTCCGTTTGATTTTTATTTATTTTTTTAGAAAATTATGATTAAATCAATATTTATAATATTCTTAAATACTAATAAATCGTAAAATAATCATTAATATATAATATACAATATGTTGTTAATAATAATGATTTTTAATTGAAATATAAAAATATCTCAGATAATTATTTATGTAAAATAAATGACTATTCCCGAGTTAAATCACGAGCCTATAAATAAATGGAAAAATAAGTAAAAAAGGAAAATACATAAATATCATTTATACTTAATATAGATATCATTTATATAAAACTTATGTATCTTCCTTTTTCTTCGCATAAATTATAAATGTGTAACTTTCGAAGAGACATAAGAAACGAATTCATCAGTTGGTTAGACATCCGCGAAGATGTGCTCGTCCCGGATATCTTCAAGTGCATCGCCTGAGAGATTGATAGTCTTGCTGCTTAGAAAAGATTTTCCTTCCACGGCTTATATATGTCACAAGTCATAAAAATTACAGCGCATTACGCTTTAATGTCACAGTGCCCTCGTTTCCATTCGCATCTCGTCGCGACCTTCTTACGTCGCACTTTCAAGCGCGACGCTTACTTATATTCGTTGAATATTTTCTAGACTTTGGCAGAACGACATCGTGCGCATATTACGTCGTTCTGAGCGTGTGATGAAAGGAGGAGAAAAATATAAAACTCGTGACAAAGTGCGAGATAAGCGGAACAGAAAATCAAGAATTTGAATTAAGGAAAGCCTGATTAAATTCTTACCGTGGCTGGACGGGCCACAAACGCAACGAGAGTTTATAGTATGATGCATTATAAACTACACATTGTGCTTCATGATATATCGTAATTACTGCCAATGGTAGACACTTGAATTAAAATTACAAAATGCATAAAGTTAAATGTCATCCATTTAAATTTATAGGGCAGTACATTACCGTTTATCTTTTTAATTAGTTCTTGCTATTCTTAACTTTTAAAGATGACAATTATTTCATCATATTTATCAATGTTATATTAAGTATACTTAATTGCTAATTAGCTCTTATTATTTTTAGCTTTTGAAGATAACATTATCTAATCAAATTTATTAATATTTCGTTTAGTATACTTAGTAGTAACAAACTTAGTTCATAAATTTGATTAAATAATTGTTATCTTTAAAAGCTAAGAATAATAAGAGCTAATTAGCAAGACATAGACTAGCAAGAGCAAGACTTATTTATTTACTTACTTGACTTGTTAAAAAATTAATTATTATTTAATTTTAAGTGATTCATAAAAATAATATTTATAACATTATATACATTTTATATAATAAAAATGATAAATTTAGATCGTTTTTGATGATTATTCTTATTGATTATATAAAAACGCGCAACGAATTTTCGATATTAATCCCAGCGCGACCAAGTTTGCCTTAGTTATATTGTATAAGGTCTATTTACAAGGTGACGAGTGAGTTTGCGATGAACAATCCGGTGCAGCCGTATCGCGTCGTCGAACTTTTAGATTAATCGAGCTTTCGACCGAATAACATTTATTCCATTATCGTTGCCGTATTTGTAATTCAAATTCGTTTCCCGTCCGGAGTGATCCCATCAGCATCGCATCGTTGTGGAAAATCAATCGTCTCACGAGATACGCGAGAATACTTTCAATCTGTTGATAAGACTGCGAATATATTAATTACAATTTGGATATACTCCATTTGAATACTCATGAATAGACAACGATCTCTGTTTGTTTTGCAATTAGTTTTTACGATAATATTTAAAAACAAAATTTGAAACAATAGAATTTTTTTTACAGTATTAACAGTTAATATGGTAATTATTGCAAATAGGTTAAATCTCACTGATCACTTTAACACTCGACTCATTTTTATGTCCAATTAAAATTGATATAATCCGATTAATCAATTTATTTAAATTATATCATATATTCAAACTTTCCTTTCATTATAACTGAATTGTTTGATCTGACGGAATTTTAATAGCAATATATACACATTTGATTGATCAATTACCATTAACTGTGCTAAGAAAAAAATGTGTATTTTATATAGAACTATTATTAATTTCAAATAATTTTTTAATGTAATTTCAGAGAAATCGAGATCATTTAACTTAGCGTTATTAATGCTTAAATCAATTAATTATATCATTACAAAAATTTATTAGATAACATGGAAGGAACTTAATTCTGTTTAATTATTACAATTTGATGAAAAAGTTCAAGACTGGAAAGTTTTATCTCTCTTTCAAAAATAATAAATCAGATCTCAAAGTACAGATTAACAAATGGATGGTACATTAAATATATACAAGAATTACGAGAACATCATACGTATCATACAAAAGCAGATTCTAATTTATTAATTAGTAAAGTAAGATATTGCAAAGAAATTAGCTCCGTGGAGAGTATCATGGCCGGTATAGCATCTAACCCTCGATTGGATTAAAACGAAACTTTTACTTAGTCCTCGCGACCGTGTAAGCCGTAAAGCGGAAGTTTTTGTGCCACTGGGAATAGGAGCTTTATCTCGTGATTCTCTCAGTGGTTCTCTCAATGGCGCAGACTGACGGAAAATTTTTCTCGAAAACGAGATCGAAAAAGTTCCGACAGCCCCAGAGGGAAACGATAATTAAAGGGCGTAATCGCATATTTAGCGGCGGGCTTCTGTTCGTTCGTATAATAGTTCGATCGATCTCGATAAACGCAGTGGTCGATTCGCCAAAAAAGAATCTCTATCGTCGGGATTTGTGCGAACGAAATTGCGAGACTTCCAAACAGCTTTATCCGAGAGCCTCCCTGAAACTGGGTCGTCATGTGGTACGCGAGAAACGCTCATTTGATTACCATTCCGTTTATCTCGAGATTGCCGACTCCGTTCTTTTCACGCAAGGAAAGGGAGGACATGAAACAGACAGGGATGCGTCTTTGGCCTAATAAAGCCCAATTTCAACTCTTGCTCGTTACCTCCGCAGGATGGTCCACGCTTCGTACATTTGTCAGATGCGGCGTTCTATCAGCACGATCGCGATTAATCACACCTCAGGATTACAAAGGATGAGCGACGCATGAAAATGAATCATTCGCGTGTTGCCTTGCACCGTTTACAATCACTTCGGTATCGCCAGAGGCAAACCACTCGTGCTTGAAGCACTTGAGCGTGCTACTTAGGGTAAACCATGTCGCTATCGTCCATTTAAGGAATGCACTTTGATTATAGAGGAACGGACGCTATTTGCAAAATTTGACATAAATAAGGAGCAACTAAATTAGAAGTCAAATTCGAACCAATAAATATTGTATATAGTGTCTCTACAGTATTTATATACGCTACAGTATTTATATACAGATTAATAAATGGAATGTTAATCATTCCTTACTTGATTACTTACAAGAATTTCATAAGTTTTTTTTCTCTTTATTTCTCTTCTTTATAAATCTCCATAAAATCTATTTTGTCTTCTCTAATCTTTCTTGTCTTTTCTCCTTTCTACAAGCTTCGCTACTTGAAAGAGATTCCGTTATATCGCACGCGACAATGTAAGCTGATAGAATTCTCGCCTTTTGGTGGCACGACTTCGTTCCGATTTCTTCCAACGTAATTGGATAGTCAAGCAAGCTGTCGAGAAAATATCGATTTAGTTGCAACCTTTAGAACCTTTATTTAAGAAATCCCTTGCCGTCTTTTCTCCGAGATCAAAAGCCGTTGAGTGTTCAAATTTACTGTATTATGTAGAGAGAGGCATTTAACATATTGTGGATCGCATACCGAAATGTGCTTTGAAACATAAATATATGTATATGGTAATCAAAATCAGAATGTAATTTCATTTAATAATAATTTCACAGCTGTATCGTATTATAAACAAACACTATGTGTTTGTTGTTTTATATTAAAATATTAATTTTTCAACATTTATAAAATTGCATAAATTATAACATTTTTTCTTGTTTTATATCTAGAATTGAAAAATTAAATGTAAAAACGCACACAAATCTTCTAATTCTTTTAATTTATTCAGTGTGTTTAGATAAAAAAAAAGTTCTCTACTTTCTCAAGTGCGGTGTTTCCTTAAACTCGATCGTAAAAATTCGTTATTTCGACACTAAATTAAGACGGAGGAAAAGAACGCAGTCTTTCAGATATGATCTAACTGAATCTGCGAGATACGACGAGATACGCTTTCGTTACTTTTTGAAAATGTACGAGCCGACCCTGTGTTGTAAAATTTTTGATCGTGGGGATTTTCTACGATAACGCGTCGAATTCGTTCCGTGACGTATCTTCTCCGATCATTTAGGAATCTTATCCGAAGTGCTAACAGTGCCAACACGCGTCAAATCGCTAGTCATTTCCGCTTGACGATTTCAACCGTCACTCAGTGCCATCAAGGAAACGACAGTTCCTGCTGATACGATAATGAAAATTTTAAGATGATCCCGGTAGGCGGGTGATGTAAAGCCTCCGGTGGGAATTACTACAGTCTTTATTGATACGTGCAGCCCCTGAGAAAAGAAAGCGAGGATGAACATCGTGGTGCGTACTCAGAAGCAAGATGAAAAATTAATAATAAATGAAGCAATAGTATGTGGTTTTTTTTTTAATTTCCCCGAGAATTCAACGAGAATTCATTTTTTATAAAGTTATAACGATGCATCAAGAGCATATCTCAATGACGTTTCATTAAATATCGCGGCTAAATATCAATAGCAAAAAATTTCCAATAATTATTCACGTCGTTGCGATAACAAGAAGTTCTACGGCAAGAGACGAATGAGGATCGTAGAAATTTGCTGTAAAACGATACAGCTAATCATAGAAGTAACGTCGACGATAAAGTGGATTCGCACGTGCGCGAACTATCGTGTTTAGCTGGGATTATAGCTACACGAAGTTCAAGCCACGAAATTGGTAGAGCAAAGAGGCTCGATCGTTGCTTTCGTTCCAGGATCGTGAAGTTCTCTCTGCGAGAATTGATAAAATTTTCAAGAATATCGTTTGCCTCGTCTCAAGTACGTGAAGTAGCTTCCTGGCGTGGAGAGAACATTTTTTTACGATATTCTTCGGATATACCTCGCGAATCAATATTTTTACTCCACTTCGATGTCTTGATCAAAAGGATTAATAACTGTAGATCAATTCCGCAAAAATCACGAAAGAAGTTAATTTTATTTAATCCAAGAGTTAAGCTAAATATTCGGAATTTAAATATTATACATGGTAATGTCCGAGTAATAAGTCTTTATCGAGAAATTGTAACAAATTTATTATCTAAATGTTTAAAATAATACGCATGATAAAATGTACAAATATTAAAATGTGTATCTTAATATTAAAATACATGGTGTTTCTATTTATATTAAAATGTATTTATAAATCTCTTTTCACTTGCAATAATGTGTAACATCAAAGTGTATCTTAATCTACTTTTCTTTGAATAAAAGTTGAAAAATTATTCCAATGTTACGATGGGGAGTATTACTCGCTGCTGCCAGAGTGTCGTTCAGAATAGTATACTTATAAGAACAATCCTCTCTTGACTTTTATGAAAGAAGAAAAGCTTTCTTAATCTTCTTTCTCTTTAAATCTTTCGTTTGTTATCTACACGACGTACATTCTTCTCATACAGATTATTTTTAATTGCAAATTGCGTTACGATAGGTAATTTATATGTATGCGTGAGATGATAATAATGGAAAGTAATCTTGAAGACCTCATTCCGCATAATTAAAAATATTAATGACAAAACTAATATAACACAATTAATAGCTAACAAGCTTTCCCTTTTCCATCTTTTCTAATTTCCTAATTCGCTAACGTACTTCGCCACGGAGCTAATTGGCGCGTTAGGTAATACTTATTTCGCGGTCGAAACAGCCGCTTCAAAGCTATATAATTTTCAAAGCGAGTGCCGCTTTCGACGTATGTCGAAGTTCTTGCCATTCCGCGATATTATCAGCGGAGCATGAAATTGGAAAACGCCCGCTCTTCACTCTATCACGTTTTGCTCACGATGACAATTTTCGCATTGCAACACTGGAATATATGTGCTTAATACTAGAAGTACTACTTAATACCAAACAGTCCTTATGACCGTTTCAATTTTCTAGATTAATATTATAATATATTCCTAAAAATAATTAATAATTAATAGAACTCTTAAGTTTTTAAAAACAATTAATATAAATGATAGGACTAATGAGAGTTAAATGCATGAGAAAACCACGCGTAATTATATAAAAATATTTTTTGATATCATTTAATTAAATAAAAGGTATGAACACGTTTCAGCTCCACTTTGAGCCATTTTTAACGGTAAAAGTACAAATAAAAATTTTTTTCCTCTCTCAGATATCTCGTTCACTCTCACTTATGATGGAAATTCTGAAGTTATACTCTTACTATTACATTTCTCATGTAAAAAATAGGATTCTGAAATTCTCTGACTTTTCAATAATTACGTTTATACTGATGAAATATTTGATTTTTCATCATTTTCTTTATTTTCATTGTAATTTATTCGCTTGATCCTTTTAGTGAGTAAAAAAAATGTTAGCACTTCTAGTGTTAAACAGTTCGCCTGGAGCAATCCGATCGTTCATGTCACACCAAGCTTCGTTAATAAATATCTGTCATTGATACAAGAGATCGATCAGGCAAAATTCCGCTCACAGTTAATCAGTAGGAGGAGGTACACAATCTGTCATTCCGTTCGAGATTTGTCATGGTAAATGCGCGTTTAACTTATCTCTTCGATCCTCTTATCTACATTTATTCGTTTCTACTCCTCGATTCCTCTCTCTTTCTTCCAATCGCTTTACGTTTTGTTTCCCGTACTCTTCCTTATCGTAATTTCTGATCCAATTGTATTTCTCACTTGTTTCATTTCTGCTGTAAATGTGCCGTCTTTCTCCAATGCGAATATATGTCGTTTTTTTTTGAAGATGATAGGATTCAACGAGAGAAGAAAGTCAACAGGGAGAACGTTGTGTTTCATTCGCTGTCGTAATTAAAAGTCTTTCCTTTGTAGCAAGATACAGTAAAAAACGATGTGATGTTTGGACGTATTTCAACGTATATTTTAACATACATTTTCCATCTTAATTACAGCAAATCATTCCGATAATATAAAATAAAAAAGAATATTGGGTCTTGTCTCAAAAGATTTATTTAGCCAAAAATTAATTATGCATAATATTAATTGCTACGAATCGTTATCAAAAATTTTTTATAAGTATTTGTAAGTTTTAATTAATATCATATTCTTTTTAACGATAAAGTATTTAGACTTTATACAATAGTTTCCTTTGACAAATTCGCTGTTTTAAAACTTTGAGGCGCGGTAATTTAATTCAAATAACATTATCATTACTTCTTTCGACATCAGTCTTTCTTTACAGATGAAATTATGCCGCTTCTTTATTCGTATTTCATTCTGACTTTGTAGTTGCCTCTCCTCAGCAATAGCGTTTTTTATCCGCGTTTCCTCTTTGCGAATTTCACGAAGTAGCGAAGTCTCAATAGCGATAATTGCACCTGTGCGAATATGCACAGGAAAATTCTTCTCTGAATCAACATAGACATCGTCGAAGTTTAAAGGGGCACTCCGGCTTTGCAGTCTACCGTTAATCCACTACCTTTTGCGTTTCACGTCTGTCGCTTTTTCTTGCCACCACAGCGACCGCGGACCAACTCTTTTTGTCCAGCCGGAACGAGATTCAGTTGGGAATTGCGTCATCCGTTCCTAGAAAATCTACCTTGGATCAGTTCGTCAAAGGAAGATCTTCTGTAAAGTTCCAATTACGGTGAACAACGTATAGAAGTTGTGGCGAGTCTATGCCGCAGGCAACAAAACTCCGGTAAAGTGTAGTTATTAAGGTAAAAAGAAGATCGGTCGAACGTAACTTTGTTAAATTTTGTTGTTGGACACTGCAAGGAATTGTGACGCGTCAGTCTAAAGCATCCATTATATTAATTTAAAAAACGATAAATTTTAATCTTTCAAATTCTATGTAAAACGATCACTTCAATTTTATTTTCATAAATATATTTATTCACTGAGAAAAAATTACTAAATTTTATTAAATATTTGTTTAAATAGTACTAACGAAATATTTATTTATAGTAAATGAACATTTATTTAAAATAAAAAATTACACTTAAATTAAATAAATATATGTTTACATATATTTAGTAAATATTTCATTAGTACTATTCAAATAAATTTTAACAAAATTGGGTAAATTTTTTCAGTAAATAATTCCTTAAGTAAATGCTTACATCTTATTTTTGAAAAAATTATATGTATAAAAATTAGAATATATATTGTTTTCTTTCAAAATATTAGTATTTTTCTTGTAATCAAGAGTATTGGAAAATATAATTCTCGTTAGTGGAAACGAAGCTAATGGTCAATAATTATTTATAAAAGGAAAAAAGGATTTTTGAAGAAATAATCTTGAATGATTGAATTTGGTCAATAAAACGTAGTACATATTTTTGCTGATTTATTTTTCATGGAAAAGTACCTGCTCGATTCACTTGTAGCATCGACTAACGCTATGTATCCCAAGAGAATTTCATGTAATAGAGAACGAGAGAACATAAACATCACTTACCAGGTATAGCCTCAAGGAAGATATTATTAGATATCAAAATTCGGATAAATCCTATTTTTTGATAGATAACAAGAAGAACCAAAGCTGCAGTATAGAATACATAAACAATGTTATAGAAAAAAAATTATATCAGAAATTATAAAACTATTTGATAAAAGAATTAACCTTCTCTTCTTGATCCGAAATAATTTTAATCGCTTTTTAGAATAAAAGATTTTTTTTTTAATTTTCAACAAAATACATATATAATTGAACATATATTCGTAAAATTTATTTAGCTTTTTAAAAATAAAAAAAAAAATTAACTGCTATCAGCTATTGCAGTTGATTAATTTTTTAAATTTGGAAAGCAATTATTTTTACAAAATATTTTTAATTATATATTTTGTATAAAAGATTGAAAATAAAAAAATTATATTTAAAAGAAAGAAAATAACTTCCATGTGTGACTTTGATGATATAAATTTTTTTATTTCTACAAATAATCGATGCTTGGAGGAGGAATAAGTTTAGTTACGCAGCTAATCACCACAAGTGAATTAATTGACTTACTAACTATAATCGAACGTGCGCAAATTCTCTCGTGTAATAGGCGAGAGGGAAAGCATCTAGATAGCAACTTTGAGTCGCTATCAAGTACCATGTCCGTGGGGACTTCTATATTGGTCTCTCATCACCGTCCGAGCGAGAGTTGAATGCCTTATTCATAAATATCGGTTCCGTTTGTGAGCGTATTATATCCATCACTAGAGCGTATAGGATAAATACTCGTTTCATGAGGAGTCTGCAAATGGAAAAGAACTGAAAAGGAAGAGGACAATCATCGCCCCGACGTATGCAGAAAAAAGAAAAGAATTATGAGTAGAATAGAGAGAAAAAGATAAAAGCAATATTACAATATTATTACATTTCCAAAGGCGAATTATATGAAACTGATGAAGCTCTTAAAGAAATATTTGGATAGTGACGAACGTATATTCTTGTTCTTTTAATATAATAATAAGTAATTTTCTCTCAGATGCTTTCTTTCTAAGTATATTTTCTTCTTTTTTAATCACACAATTTTATTTATGCCAATAAGAAAATGGCAGATCACGTTTTCCGACAAGTACGCGGATATCATTGATGAATAAACAGAAAAATACGTAAGTATTTATTTCGTGTTGCTCTCACAACTTTCCGATAACTGAAACTTTTTTAATGGATGCGAATCGATTGCAAGTCCTTGGAGAATATCTTTAAAATTAAGTAGAAGAGAGAGTAAACGAGAGAATATAAAAATATATCGGTTTTCTATTAAACGTACATAATTTTGCAACGTAATTTGCAACATGCATTATTTAATTTGGAAATGCTATAAATTCAGAAGCATTTAAAAATTTGGAAAAAGTTGATACAAATTCATGTTGAATTAGATCAAGTTATTTTATTGCGACATTGTGATAAATTGATTTGTCCATACAGTTGAAGTGAAGTGGAAATCTATGGCAAGTAAAACGGGAAAAATGTACTTTTTAAACGTTTTGCAGAAGTCGAACTTGGCGCAGACTCTCTGAAGTGGTTTCTTAGACGTGGATGTCAGTCTCAACTTCCTTAAACGACATATGTACGCATCACTTTTATTACTGATTGCTCATAATCGGCGCTGATCGTACTAACTGATAAATTAAACGAGTTGGCGTTGAGACGATATGCTAAGTTGATTACCATTTATGTTGCACGAATTCCTTGGACACACCTCGGAGGAGTCGCACGATTCCAAATATAGAGAAAGTCCGCAAAATGATTATCGATCCTTAAGGCTAATTGGCGATCTAAGAATATCTATTGTGTTAAATATGATTAGACTAATGGAGTAGAGTCGCTCAACCTTTAAAAAATTGTCATTTCTTAAAATAAAATTTTCGTAAGAGACCGTAAAGATAAAACGTAAATATCATAACTAGAATTTCTTTATACCTTATAATAATTTATACTAAAAGTAATGTACATAAAGATAATGACTTTTATAAAAGGAAAGCAAGTGCTTAGTCTTAAAAGAAGATAAAGAAAAAGCTTCCGCTTTAAAACATGAGGGATGTTCAAAAAATAATTTTTTAAAATTATTTGAGGCAATTAACTGCGATGTATATTTCATACTTATTTTTGGATACTTATACTTCGCGCAGCCGCTACTCTCGATCACCCTTAAAGCCGATACTGCGCGACCAACTTCATCGATACCTTCGATATTTCTGGGGTGCACGAGATGTGGCTGTTTGTTAAGGTACTGTTTACAATGGCGGTGAAGAAAAACAACAGAAAAGGGTGGCCTTAATCAAGAGCACTGGTTTCTCTTTAGAAAGGGGTAGCGGGGTATTCTTAGAACGCTGAGAGGTGGTTGTCTCTCGGTGATCGAGTCCTTACCGGGGATTATTGATGCAGCGGTTACAATGAGAACTGCTTCAAACTACCTGTAATTCTCCCCGTAATGGATAGCCCCCGGGAAAGAAGCTTTTCCACGAAGCGCCTCGAATACGCGTAGATAGTAGAGGAAACGTAACAATGAGACGACTGGAGAACGTATTTCCGCCGTTTCACGAATAAATCGAAAGTTGCCGAAGGTGGCGAGTAATTAACGTGAATTGTTCGGCGAAGAATTATACAATATCGACTATAGAATGTAAGTGAATGAAACGCGCCTCTGTTAATTTTTCAGTTAATTACTCTAAATTTACTTTAAATTCATTTTCAAATTCAATTTTATTCAGAAATCTAATCATACTTGTATAATAAATTTCATGTGCCCAGCAAACACAACTAATTGTTATAATTTTCCATTCACCGCGATATAATTGTAATATAACAGCTATTAAACAAGTAACTGTTATATTGTTGAATGATAAATTATAACTAAGTTATATTATTGTTTATAGTTGATGTTTGTTGGACGCATAATTTGCATATAATTAATTACAGTATAATCTTTTACGTTATGTAGGTTGTATCCACAAAATTTTTTAGAAATCATTCTATTGAAGTAGAATGTCTGTTAAAACAATTCAAAGATATGTGTAAATACGTTTTTACATGTTAGTGCAGTATCACAAGTTGCAAAAATAACAAAAGGTGATAGAACATCTTTGAAATATTGATGCATTTGTGAGTGACAACATGATTACTATCAATCATCAATACGGTTAAATGCTACGTTTACGTATCTAAAATGAGATAATACTTCTCCATAACATCAGAATATGAGAGGCCTTCGGGCAAAAACTCGATCACTGAGAGACTGAAGCGCATCACAGTCTCGATTCACGTTCTAAAAAGGGAGCAGCGCGAATCGAACGTTGGAAACGATTGTACGTGCGCATAAAGCCAAGCATTTGTGAGCTCTTCCCATGCTCTTGTCCCTCCCATCATCCGCCACCTCTATGTACTTTGTGAGTAGTCCCTAATTGCGGAGTGCGATGCTCGACGACGGACGATCGATGAGTTCGGTCCGGTTCCTATCCTACGCATTTCGTTGAAAAATGAATCCACCCTAGACAATGTACCCCGCGCAGAATATAATTGGGATGGGATGTATGATTAATCGATCGGCAAGCTAGTCGTCGACGAATCGGAGACAAACTCACGGTCGCTCGTTAATTACCATGGCGCTTGATAGATCGCTCGTGCAAAGATACGGACGCGGTTAAGTGTTCTTCACGTAAGGATTAGTTATACCGTTGTTGTAGCGCAAAATTCTTAGCTCACGTAAGTCAGGTGATCATTCACATAGCTAACGTATGTAGACAGTCTGCAAGTAGTGGTTGCATCACATTGTGGAAGCTTCGTTTAAACGATATTTCAGCAAAATGCAGCCGCACTAATACATTCTGTACATACAGAACAATATTAAACTTTACGAATGATCGGAATGATACCTTAGAATTATGGCTGAGAATAACAAATAAATGTAACAAATTATAAATTCGTGTTTTTTTATATTTTTTTTTAGCACGATGTTTACGCGAACGCACGAATTTACCAACTCGCGAAAAACGTGAGAGTGCCAAGAGATAATTGCTTCCGCCGTCGCCCGGTGCTAACAATAATATTGTCTTCTTCGAGAGTTGCGTTCCACGCTTGGAGAGATCATTCATTTTATTTACTTCGAACTTCAAATCAAAATAAACCTACAAGTGAATGTGCAAACGCAGTTTACCTTTATTCTATTTAACACCGCTTCATTTTGACTTTATTTTGTATTTCGTTATTAAGCAAACGTCACGCAAAGAATTACAATTCTGCGAATGTTAAGTATTTCTTGTTTGGATTTCGCATATACATTTTTCTATTTTAAATTATATATGTGAATTTATATTTTTATTATATAAATTTATAAAAAGATTCTACATTGTATGAAAATCTAGATAATTGAAATATATATTTTATCACGGTAGAATTCGGTAGAATTTGAATTAATTTATTTTTTACAATTCAACTGCCAATTTACTGTATAATCTGCAGAAAATTTTTAGTTTTAACCTTTCATAATTTGAAAATAATTGACACTCTGAGATTTTTAAAAAAAGCTGCATTCTAGTGAGAAATATGAGTACAAAATACACACACCTACACACACGCGCGCACGTGCATATACATGTGTGTGTGTATATATATATATATATATATATATATGTGTGTGTGTAATGAGTGTAATGAGGAGGTAAGAGAAAGACGAAGCGTAATGCAATAAGAGAAAAAATGGACAGGTGAGCATCCCTAACGACATTTTCATACTCGAGTCTCAACTTCTTTTCCGCGCTATTCTACCGATAAAACTTTTCCCATGAATATTTTATGAGTTGATCCAAGTGATACAACCCTCGGCCAACGATGCATCAATGCGGACGCTTTTCCCCGGATTCTCTCTTGATCAAGATCCCTTCCCTATCCCTGATTCACCGTGTCCACGACAGGATGACGATACATACGCGGACTTGGACATACACGATCCCTAAGCCCTCAATTTATATTAAGCTACATAGATTAGGTTTAAACATTAAGGGTATTTAGACCCGATTACAAACATGAATTCAAGGGATGTGCGATATAAGCGGTCACGAGGGAAAGCGGAGGCGTTTATATTGACTATACTACTGAGACTATCCCGTTTCTTCTTTAATATGGAAGGAAAAGGTTTCCCGGTACAAATGATCGTACATATTTTATTACCCTTAACTCTACTAGTTCTATAGAGGCAAGTTTATTTCTAAAAATGCATTTATGTAACTAATTCAATAGTATGGTCTTAGTATATACATTTATATAATCAATTTAATACGGGTTTCCCGACACTGTATACGCATCCACATTAAACATTTTATGACATCTATTAAACATATTGTGCAAATATAAGTTCTGTTATTTTTTATTCAATTACGAAAAGAAAATGTAAATTGATAGTCCGAATGATAGTCAATCGTTTAATAAAAAATATAAAACATAATGTCATTCTTTCTTTATTCTTTATATTAAAAAAGAAAAAAAAAACTCGAAGGAATGTTACATTTTCACTGAATCAAATCCCACATAAAGAATACGTCGATAATACGCGACATTTTTCCATTTTTCAGCCCGAATTTTTACCTTAGAATTTTCGATGGCGCCTGACACGCTGTATACGATCGTGTCACAGCGCGTCAACCCTTTCGGTTTCCACCTGGTCGCGTTCCTCTTATGGTAGCGTTACAGTGATCGCCACGAGCTTTTTCACGTCAATGCGCAACTTCTTGCGGAGTACCGAATCGAACTTCCGCATCGTTTCGATCGCTCTCGTGTACGGTTTCTATATTCTATCACGATTCTAAAGCTTCGTGACACGTAGAGTCTGTTTGGTGCACGAGTTGTCACTTTCTGTTTAGATCCCGTAAGGTATACCATCTCGACTCTTTATCTCTCTGTCAACTTTTTTACACTTTGTGTGCCGTCTGGATCTTTGCAGCGAGTGGTGAACTGTGTCTTCCGGAAAGACACTGTCTTCTTTTGTTCGATCCAGAGTTCATGTCGTTGATTCTCTTTGTGCTCATCTCCCTTCTCTGTTTGATCGGCACGTTTTTTCATAACAATTCCATCTTTCTGCTTCTGTCTCTTTTTCTCTTCCTTTCACACTTCACCTCGTGCGAGCTTCACATCTTGTCTCGCTCAAGAACAATCCTCGTTTTCATCACGCTCCTGACAACACACTTTTCTATTCTTCTATCTTTCTCTATCAGCTGCCTTTATCATACGCTTTCCGCAGTAGCTTTGTCTTTATCGCTTTTCAGTATACGCACTTTTCCGCCTTTCCTCTTTCATCCGATTCACCCCCGTCTCGTCCACTTTCTCAATCTTTCGTCATCTCGCTTCAACCATCGTGCGTCCATTTCTGCCTCTCCGATCCCCTCTGCCATTGTCTTCCTTTCTTCGTCTCAAACCCTCTCGGTGAGTGTCTCTCTTCAACGTCACTCTTTGCGCCACGTCTTCTTTCTCTAACCCATCGTTCTCTCTCTTTATCCATCACCCTTTCCATGCCCTGCTTCTTTCCTTCTTTCTCTCTCTAGCTATCTCCCACCAACTCACGCACACCCTCCGCCGTCGTCAAGCGCCGGTTCCGTGCGGATTGGTCCTGCGCGCTAGGGGATGCTGCGAGATAATCGTATCCCCTCACCAACCCCCGCGAGTCACCCCATGTCGAGGGAAGCAGCAGTGAGAGCCAGGCCGCCGCCATAGCCGCTCCCCGGGCAACGAAGGAGGAGAAACCGGCGAATCATTCTCTCTTCCTCTTTCCCTCCTCTATCTCTCTCCGTTTCTCGTTCTCTCCGTCTCTGTCCGACGTTCCCGGGTGTCGCGCGTTTCGCGGCGGCGACGTTTTAACCCATATTTCAGTCTGGAGTTTTACCAGCGTGGCAACTCGTCTCGCACGCGCGCGAATCGACTACCGGGCGAGTACCGGGCAGCGAGAGTGACGTGAACCTGGACACGCGTGAATCTCTTCCGCGAGTAGCAGCGTGTACATCCAGCGAGAGCGCGTAGAGACGGTGCTGCTGGCGAGACGTCGACGACGATGACGACGACGACGACGACGATGACGACGACGACTTCCATGGTCATCGAGCGTAGAACAACGTGGTAAATGTGCGGGATGTCTGAATTTCTCCTTGACTACTCCGGTGATGATGATGACATTTCGGCGACGACGGCGGCGGTAGAGGCTTCGTGCGCGTGTCACTCGTTGACGTGGATGACCATCGTTCATTGTCGAGCGCTATTCAAGGCGCAAGGGTGATCGGTGAGAATAGTTTATGGTGATAGTTAGAGAGGACAGGTTCAAAGAATCTTAATGATTAGCGGTTCTCTTGGTTCGCGATAATATAAAATTTGTTAATAATTGTTTAACTGGTTAAAGAACACGGCATCTTTTAAAGATTTAGCATTCACACGTACGAATGCTGTCGGCGTTTGTAATTGATATCGCGTGTATGTGATGTACTTGATTATAGTGACATCGATGGTTCGTAATCGTATGAATAAAAAGCAAAGCGTAGTGAGATTTGTACTGCAAGAAGTTTGTGGTATTGAAGGCTGCGGCGAGCTATGAACTTGAGGATTGCTAAAAATTTTGTTCGCCGTGTTAGTGTGAGTGTTCGCTGGTAGGTCACGAATGCCATTGCATAAACGTGGTTCATGCGGATGGAACATCGTGGTGTCAATGCTGACCCGTATATGTCAATGACGATGCGGTCATCGAGCGATTGTCTCTAACACCCTAATGGATGATTTAAAGCTACTGTCTCGTGCCAAGCATGCAATTTGCATTAAACGACGATTACAGATGCTCGTCGCAACGTGCAACTACTACTGACTCTCGACGGAACGATGACGTAAACGCAGATGTCAGGCGTGGATTTTAGATTTTACTTAACGTAACGCCTTCTGGACGGGATACTAAGCAATCGAATGTTCTCATTAAACGCACATTAATTTTATGTTTCGAGACTGCAATCAATTTCAAAGGGGGTACCTTTGGTGATGTAAACAAGCGAAAATTCAAGAAACAGGAGAGAAAGGCGAAAACTCGAGGATACTTAGAATGGATTGGATCGTGGGAATTAGTACTTCACGAAAGGAGAGTCCGGAAAATTGTGCCAGAAGCTGCAATTGCTCGGGCACGAAGTACGCCGCATAATAAAACTACGCGTTTTACAAGACATCCTAGAAAGAGGTCTTGCCGGACAGAAGAAGGCACCCGTAGTCAATAACGTGCCGTCGAGTGTCTACAGACGAAGTACGCACGATATTCGCTGGAGAATTTAATTAAGCGACCAAACATCCAGAATACCTACGAGCCGAGAGCGCGTAGGTTCAAAATATATCTCGCCAGTGGTGAAGTCGATTGCGCGATCGGACGTCACGAGTGTCGCGTCATCGCGAATCGAGACGATTTAAACGTCGGACAGAAACTTTTAAACAAGGATGAGCGTGAACGTTTATATACTAAATTTATAGAGTCGCAAATCATCTGTACAATAGTTCACGGAATCTAACATTCGCGTCGCCGGACAGTGGGACGTGATTTTCGGATTTCTTTCATCACGTTCCTCGATTCGGCAATCGCGAGTGTGCAATACTAAACGCTGCACAATCGAATTATGTGGCGAGGAAAGTAATAATAATAATCCTGAGAAAAAAAACGAATTGCTGGTGGTGATCGATGATCGATCGCGGCGGGATATCGAATAATGGCCGTGTGTGTCGACCCGTGCATTAAGTGAACTGCCAAACAAATTGATCGCGACAATTCGATTGCCGGTGCATCTGACGCCTCAAGTTCCGCCTTTCGCCTGTCCGATATCGTACATACGTGGATGCGCGTAATCGCGGCTCATTAAGCGTTTCGAGCTTGAACAGCAC
This sequence comes from Acromyrmex echinatior, assembly GCF_024713525.1. Taxonomy (NCBI): domain Eukaryota; kingdom Metazoa; phylum Arthropoda; class Insecta; order Hymenoptera; family Formicidae; genus Acromyrmex; species Acromyrmex echinatior. The sequence continues at coordinate 5,134,761 of NC_141859.1, read as the reverse complement.
TGGCCGTTTGATCGCGTCGCTTTATCCGTCAACGATATAACGGGAAAGTCGGTTTCTGCGAGTCACGTGGACCCGACAATTCCATACGGCGAGAACAGCAAGCCGAAACTGTCGATTCGCTGGAGAATCAGGAACGCGACCGATTTAATCGATATACGAAGACATCCCGCCGAGCCGATCCGTTCACGATTCCTCCTCATTCGTGCCGATCACGAACCAATCAAGCGCGACTTTAAGTGCGTCGACAGCAGTAATATTCTGTTTCCGCGACTCGGAGCGGAATTTTGCCGCGAGTGTGTCGATCGTGGGCCATTATATCGCGTAAATTTACCGGAAAAGAGAGTGCCGGTGATTGTGACAGAATCGAGGTGTCGATTCTAAAGTCGATTTGATACGAAGACGCCGATCTCTCCTACGATTCGCAAGAAACGTAGCTGCTCTCTCGCGATACTGTAGGGTCCTAATGACGTCACCGCCTCGGCACATCACGAGCTGCGAACGACCAGATGAGAGCAGACGGTGTGCGGAAACGAAAGTAGGTATGTGTGTTGCGCACGTGTACGTTGTTACATCAAGTTGTTCTTTCGAATCGAGAAAAAGAGAGTGAGAGAAAGAGAAAAAAGGGATAGGCGAGAGCTAGGAGAAAAAGGAGGTGCGAGGAGAGAAGCAGTCATTTTTGGACCAAGTGGATGATACCTTTTCAAGAGTAGCGCGGTCCGCGACTGCGTTTGCCGTTCCGAGTTAAACGACGCACGAAGGGAGCTATGCCCTTTAACATCGCGGAAAGATCGATCTCGCGCACTCGAAACGTCCGGCTCTTGCAATTCGTTTAATCGAAGCCGAGAGGGATGGAATTAACCCTCGTTTGATGCCCGGCGCGCCTTCCTCGCGTTGCCTCTCTCGATGTTTGCGTTTGCAGAACGAAAATGATCTAATGCAATTATCTGGGCCGTGCATTTGATCGTTGATCGGGTTTTGTAACAGCAGGCTATAACAATTCGTGATGTTATAGTCCTCAAAGTTATTGTAAAAAAGATATACAAAAATTTAGCGGTAAATTGTTGAATAATTGTTATAGTTCGCCTGATTTGTGACTCGCACTTATTTTAGCGATCTTTTGAAACTTATTAAACAACGCGGGAAATTATTATTATCTTTCCATATAGTTTGGGACTTTTGTATTGTTCGTCACGACAGTCTGCGAGAAATCTGTATCGAAAGAAATTTTCTTATAAACTGCAAATAAATGACGACGATAAACTAATTTCGCTTGACGTTGACATGCTACTTTCTTACGCGCGAGGAGCTTGGATTGGGGAAACGAAATTGAACGGCTACTTATTAACTTCGCGTTCAAAGAAGTAAAAGTAGCGCGGAATGCAATCGGCGATTCAGCTGGAATGAAACTCGATTGAGAGCAGCTCGAGAGCAACCACGAACCGGCATTCCATCATCAGACGCGCTTTATTGACAAAGGTATTTCGTATTACTCTTTGCAAATACTTGCGCTTTCTGCAAACGCGAAAGTATCAAACTCAGTGTCCTTCAATCGCAATCTTGTTACTCTATTGATGATAAAATACTTGTGATTCTTCTATTGATAAAATATTTCATGTTCAATCGGTATATTGTTCAGCGATAGCATGTTTCCACTAATATAGATTAACTTTAATCTGCGTTCAACTTACTTTTCATTTTTGTCTGATTCTTAAAACTAGAAAAAGATGAAGAGAAAGTTGAACCAAAATTAAAATTAACCCACATTAGTGGAAACGAGCAAAAGTGCAGGGATTACAGTCTGCCATGAACAAAAGTTAATCTAATTGAATAAATAATTGATATTTTCGAGACTATGCCACATCGGGAAACATTTTGATTTTTGATCTCCTCTCCCTCTTGATATTAATGTTCTCGTATTGAGACTTTCGGGAAGCTTTGCTTCCCTCTCATAGAGAACTTGCTCTAATACTAACTTATGTATATTTATGTACATAATTTTCTATATTTGTCATTTATGTCGCTCTGTTTAATATCGTGTGACATTTAATGTTAATGAGTAATATACATAATAATTATATAATATGTGTAGTGTGATGTAGCTTGATAGAAGAGATTAGTATACATATAATTATTATATTAAAATCTCTTTCTCTCTTTGTATGGATTCACCGTAATAACGTAAAATGACATAAAATACAATAGCCGATCCAATGAATAATAAACAAGTAAACACATCCGAGATGTGATACATCGCAACATGTATAAATCTGATATAATACTAACTGCAAAATGTGATTAGTCTTGTTTAACAAAACAATAATTACTGGATATATATACATACATGTATGCATACCGCGCGATTTATTTTCTTTGCAAAAAATTTTTTTTTTTAATAGCTTAATTCAATTTTGATTTCATTAAAAGATAGGTAACTATTTACGGGAAAATTTCTCGAGAGATAGCACGACAATTAAACCGATCAGAAGAAAAGTCAAATATCTTTACGGTTACGACATTCTCGGCGGCATTAAGTGTCGCTTAATGGCCGATAGCCGATACCTCGACGTTCGCCTCCTCTTATGTTGGCGATGTACGTGCTTGTAGATCGAAATGGATTGGATTAACACTTCCGATAATTACAAGTAGCGTTCATTGAGAAGGTAAGTTACAGATGACGTTAAAAAAAAATGATATGACTGGCAAAAACATTTTATTTGATAACCGAGAGTTTTGGACGGTCAATCATAAGAAATTAGCAAATACTAATTAGGACATTTAATTAATACATTAATGCGTTTAAGCCGTGCTATCTCAATCTCTCGATCTACAGTATGTTCAATGAATTTCTTAAATTGCCCGTAAAAATGAAATGTCAGTTGCAACAATTCGTATAAAATTACCAATTAATTTGATAGCGCATTATGAATGAGCATTACTAAACATGATGCCAGTCAATTATGAAATTAGTGTACAAATTTTTGGTTAGTGGTTTACCTCGTAATGCACAACAGTTACCTTTCAAAGGACATCGCTTACTACACTTTATTATTATTATTATTAAGCGTTAATACATTTATTCCCCGCGTGCCACTGTATCCTGACTAGTACCGTGTGATTATACATGTATTATATGTAAATTAATTTCCTGTCCGCTTATTGAAATTGGGATTGTATTTCATACTGATCACTCTGAAAGATGACGATAATTGACGGCGATTCGTTGTATGCGTTCATACGATTATGTACGATATTAAATTCGTCATGTGTCTTCTGTTGAACGCGAACGTCAAATACCAGATAGCAAAATAATTACGCAACAGCTTTAATCAACGCGTCATCGATGCAACGCACGGGATATATACATGTGCGAAGTTGTTAAACAAATCAATATCGCCGGCCCTTCGCGTGCAAATTAACGTTTCGTTAACGGGCGAAGTCGAAACGCGATAATTTCGAGCAAAATGTATTTATCTGAATTGTGACAGATGTCGAGAACAGCAAGTCGTGAGTGGAATGGAAATGTCTGTATGAAAAAATATTTGTGACATACAATACATTGCATACATTCCAAATAGACTGCAAATCTCGTACTATAACTCGTGCGTTATTCAATTTAATACAATCTCGCGTATTTTTCCTAATCGCGCATTGTTCGTATGATTAAAAATCACTGTTTATCTTTCTTAATTTTTCAATCCTTTGAGTTAATTAATTTTATTATATTATTTTCAACTTCCATATGTGTTAAAATGTAAATCATTTCTGTGTAGTTAATAGCATCCATGATAATGTATGCATCCAGTAAATAATAAATAAATTTGCGCGCGCGCGCGCGCGCGCGCGCGTGTGTGTGTGTGTGTGTGTGAGTGAGTTAAATTTATAATGCATTAATTCCTTGAATCAAATTATAACTCTTTGTTTTAGTTAAATTAACGACATATTCAGTAGGAGCAGATGGCGATCTATACAGAAATGATTAGAAATAACTCAAATTGAGTAACTGGGACATTACGAATTTAATTTGTTTGTGTGATAATTTTTATTTCCTCTCCAAAGAGATATCCATCACTTGTTATATTACTATTGAAATCATCCTATATTAATATATAATGCCATAATAAGTATAGCAAACCCCTATATTACTGCGCTAATTAGACTGGATGAACTGACCAAATATTTCGGAAATATATCTCTTGCTCTCCCACTGCTTTGTGGATAAGAGAAACCGCAACGTACCTTCCATCCGGTCAAAGCCGCCGCCGCTTTCGAAGATCGTGAGAGGATAGATCGTCTGGCGCATAATTCTGACGCAGATATTCGGGCGTATAATAAGTCGCATGGCGAAAGAAAATGGAATGGAAATGTTTTGGCATCCATTGAAATTTATTGCGGATTGTGCTCTGTGTGTGTGTGTGTGTGTGCGTGTGCGCGCGCGTGCGTGTGTGTGCATGTGTGTGCGTGCGTGTGTGTGGAGTATCTCACACGCGAGATCTCGGCAAACCTTTCTCCCCCGAGATTCCTTTTTTCTGGTTTTTTCGACCTCTGGTAATCCTTCTCTACCTCTTCTTGCACTGCGTCTGTTCTGCAAAAATTCTGCTTTTTAGCGGACTCAAATTTATGCATCACTTCGGCAATTTGCCACGCCAATAAATATCGTCGCGACAACATCCTTATTGATCTCTGATACAACGCGCTTTTCTCTGTCTGCGAGAAAGAAAAAAGAGAGAATCATTTTTTTTTATTTTTCAATGCCGAATTGCGAAAGGAAGAAATGAACGAGCCTGATTTTTAAATCCAGGCGGATTATATGGATGTTCGTAGAACGCGATTACTAATTTACCTAAATGTATTAATTAATTAGATGATTCGTGAAACGCGCGTGTTTCGATCACGATGCGAAGTGCTCTCGGGATTTGGGAGGAGTGAGAGTAACAAAGTACCATTTTCCGTGGAATTACAACGGTTTCTACGGTTAAATCGACACGCGCTGCAACTTTCCGGTCGATGCTTCATATTGAGGGCATTATCTCGTTTTATTCAAAGCGCCGCTGCCCGTTCGTATTCTCGCTGCCGGTATCGTTTATCGGCCAGCTTTATGACGTCATAGCGCGCACAACTGGGTTATCACGGAACACCTGTATAAAATAACGATACGATATAATGCTCTCGACGTAGGATGCAGATTAGATGACGCGGATAAACGAAAAGCAAATCGCTCACGTTTGACAGTTATAGATTATTAAAAGTTACGAGTATTATTAAAAAATAACTATCGATAAAAGCATCCTACGTAGGTCGTTAAAAAATAGTTGAAAAACACTAATAGATAGCAATTATTGCAATATAAAAATTCTCTACTTTAAATTAATAAACGTTATAACTTTGTAATTGTACGCTAAATGAATTATTATTATCCAGTTTTATAGATCGCATGAGTTTAGGAACATTATAGCAGCACGTTTTAATGCATGAAATAATTTAAATGACTCTTTGGTGGTAGTTATAAGCCAAAAAGCAAACCTGCGGTTGAACCTCGCATTAACCACGAGATAAATTCTCGCCTTCATAATTCTCGAGCGATTGTTTTATTAATTTCGCGGCTCCTAACTTCCAACGGCTAACAAATACGCAACTATGAACACGTGCTTTTTCGTTGCTTTTATAGTGATTCTTAAAGCTTAATTATCTCCACGGATATGTCGCATTATCTGAATTTTCTCATTAACGCCGAGTAAGAAGTACCTAATACCGGCTCCTCTTAGAGTCGCGCTTTTTCCGACATTCGCGATAAGAGCTGTTCCAGCGTTCCGAAATTAAAAAGGTAATTAAAGGAGCGGATCGCAGAAGAAATTATCGGTTTTTGCAACCATTTGATTGTACTTAAGCTATCGCTCTATTTCTACCATTTCGTTGCGTCATCGTCTTTACGACTAACTCCAGCTGATTACCATACTTTCTCAAGTTGTGGGCTGCAGTTATAAGAAAATCGTATTTCTCTTGAAATTAAAGAATGTTTTTTCAATCAGCAAAAATAAAAGTAGTAAAAAACTAGTAAAATTAATAAAAAAATTCTCCTACAATCATATTTGTAACTACTAAAACGTGCACTGGATTCAATGTATTTTCCTACTTTTTCCCGTTTTGCGAAGACTTGTGAGAAAAAGTTTCGAGTTTCTCTCCTTTCCTTCACATAACGTTTCTTTTTGTTTTTGTTTTTTCAGTATGTTTGTCCAATATCTATTTTGAAATATTCGTAAACTACGCGCGAGTAAATGAAAAGTATATAAAAACTAACTTCTTCAGCAATAAAATTTAAATATTGCTCTCAAATTAGCGGTGTTTTTAGCGATTCTGTAAATATACATGTTATAATAAATAAAATAAATAAAATTGTTAGAGAGTTTGCAAAATCACAGCATACTTAATTCGGTACACTTAATAATAATAAAAAAAAATTACATAAAATATTTTCTTGTTTAAGCTAGTCGAGAGAGAGGAGATTTCAGTATCTTCGACTTTATTTGGTAATGTGGAGAATAAATATAGATACGTATTGCTGCTTGGCCGACTGTGATACTCCGCATCTACTGCATTATAGCCGAACAATGCAGTATCGGATTAGTTCGCTGATTCAGAGCAGCCGTAATGCATTTAGCACCTTGATTGAGACCGATGCGATCGTAGCTACTGTGTTCGTTAGCAACAACGAATATGCAGTCACATACGTCGGACATAGTGCGCGATAAAGAAACAACAAAGTTATGCATCATTTCATCTAATTCTTGATACAAATTTTAGTAAACAGCGTACAATGGATTGGAAAATTAATTCATTTTGTCTACAGTTTTTAATATGTGCTGTGTGCACAGAGTAATTCATAAAACAAATTTTTCAACTTTAAATTTAATTATGAAATTGTTTGTGAAGAAAATATTGAAATTATTAGATTTAGTAAAAATAATATTTTGTTAAACAATCTCTATCATAAATAAATCTATATTGATTGACAAGGAAATCTCGTAAAGTGTCAAATTCTGATTTTAATGAAACTTTGTATATATACAGATTACATAAACAGATAAATTTGGAAAATGTCAGTTGCGACTTAAAACCGGTTTTAAAGGATAAAATCATCTCTCGTCTCGTATAAGACAGTTTTCAGTTTTTTTCATTAATAAATATATTTTTAAAAATTAAAAAAATTTTTTTAAATAGTTATTGACATGTATGAATAGAGGTAATTTGATTGTAAAACTTTGATGTAAAACATTTTTTTATATCTTATATTGTTTTTGAGATGTAACGAAAAAAATCTATTCAAAATATCAAAAAAATGTTTTATACAAAAGTTACAATAAAATAAAACGAAAAAAATCGTTTTTACACATGAGAGGTCATTTCATTTCTTAAAACCGTTTTTGAGCAGCAATTGACATTTTCTGTAAATAAATTCATCTATTTACATAACTTACATAATACAAATTTATACATATAATACAGAATATTTACTTATATAATATAGAATGTGATACTTTGCGAGGTTCCCTTTTGAAAATTATAAATTATACCTTTTCGGGAAACCCATTCGCAGATGCTTGATTGAATAAAATTTAGAAACGCTACATAGACCGCACTCGCGAATGTAATGTAGTTCTTGTATTATACTTAATGTTTGGAACTGTTGTTGGAACCTGAATATTCGCGCTTCTGAATATGGGATGATGCTGAATTCGAGGTTGTCAACTAGCATAAACTCCAGCAAAACTTGCTTGTCAGAGCTCGCACGCACAAGAGACCAATGTGAGAAGTTTGACCGCGCGCCGGAAGGTATTTTACATCACCAGTTTACTTGCCACGGGCATACAGTAAAAGCGCGGCCTTTTATTTTCTTCTTTTACCCTTGTCGCTCGTTTCCGCCGACAGATAATCGATTCCTTTTCCGTCCTTTTCTCTTATCCTTCTCGCCGGTTCTTTTCCCATCGCGCGTCCGGGGTAATTATCGGTCGCGGAAGGACCACTTAGATAATTAATGAGAAATCAAGCGATCTCTTGATCTCATTCTCGGTGCGTGAAACTGCTGAGCGATATGCGAGTGGCGAATACGTCAAATCCGCTTATAGCTATACTTCCAGTGAAATATTATACTTCCACGCGAAGAATGTATTTAAAGTTAATTAAGTGTAACGCTAATGAAGACGTGGAGAAGAATTTAAGCGGCTTTATATTTATGCAATTTGTATGAATCTATGGACATTTGCAGTGCTGCTCAATCTCGGTTTTACGAATAATTAGTGGTCGACGATTTCTCATAAAAAGAAACTACTTTGTCGTCGTTTGTGCCTCGGTAAATTCATTTATTTAAATGTTAGCGAATTATTAATTCTGCGATATTGTCCGTAAATAGTATTCAGACGCTTCGCTGGTCTGTAACAAAGAAACTCGAGAGAAATAGAGAAAGATTTTATCCTTTAAATAATATTTTAAATAATATCTGTTTCATAACTTTAATAATTATATGCAAATTTAAGCAGGCTAAATAAAATTACGCACGTCGATGTGACTTACACATAATAACCTCAGAATTCTATTTTTCTTCTTTTTTTCATTCTTCTCCTTGTACTTTTTCGATTTCATTATTCCTCACATAAGAGATTTGTGATGTCGCAGTTTCTATGTATTATAACCACTAGTTATACTCCTAGACACTTTTATCTTAATGGTAGCATATTTAATGCTATTTTAGAACGCGATATCTTATTTCACTGACCAAGAGAAAGACAATTAATGTAAAATGGTCAAGCGAAAATAAAGCAATAAAATATCGTGGTATACCACGCTAGAGAAACGTTTTCCCTTTAGCGAAGATCTGTCTCTATAGACAGCAAAGCTAGGTGAAAACACACCTAATGGCGCGTTTAATTAATCCGACCTTGGTTATTTTAATTATCCGCCGGCGCTCCTTACGCGAGGCGACTTCATTTACTTCACTTCACCTAACCAAAGGCGAAACTTGAGCGTGAATGGTCCCTGTCGACGAGGATGGCTGTGATCGGCTTATAAACTTATCTAACCGCCATTTCAGCCCGATTATCCCATCGTTGGATGCTGTCCTCATCCCGCGTCATTCGTGACGATCCGTGACGCCTAAATCCGTGTTCGACAATACCATCAATTTCAAATCAAAGTATAAAATCGTGAGATAAAAACGATTGAAAATATTTTTCGCGACATCTTTTTTTCAACATATCCATTAGAAAATAAAATATGTCTTGCAATATGAGATGATTAGCAAGTTATATTTTCGATCGCGTTTCTAGTGTGATTCTACAATTTTTATCATAAAATTTGAGAACAGTTACTATAGTTTTAAAAATCGAAATATAAAAATGTGTTTATAGCGAATGATTCAAGTAATCATATCCGACACAAATATAATATAATTCGCCGACGGCGAATAAGTTTGAATTTGAATTGATACAAATTTGATGAAACTGGATTTGATGAATTGGATGAAACTTATTGATGGGATTTAATTAAAAACGGGCAGTTGATACTGAAAAAGCAGAGTTACTTTCAATTAAATATTTTATACCTCGCGGAGCGCAACGTATCAAAGTTTCAGTCGCTCTGGGAGAGTAAGTAAAGTTCGCGAGAGTATCACAGCGCGAACTATTGCAAGTTTTATATATAAAACCACCAGACACGTTCCAAGCGACAAATGATTTTCTTTCCGTAGTTCCGTTTGGGTATACCGAAGAGATAAAATAACTTTGCTAGTCGACTTATTGCGCGATATCCTAACGATTTCGTGGGAAAACGATATTTAATTAAAAAAGAACAGCTAACTTTCTTTCTGTATTTCTGTTTCGATATTTTCCGCTGATGGGAAAACGATAGATATTGAAGATACTGATAGATACTGATACCATTGAGAGCGACATTTTTTTCTTCGCAGACAATAAAGAATTATGAGAATAAATTTTTCTTATAAAGGCAGCTGTGAAAAGTTTATAAAATTGTATTTTTTTTTTTGCAGAATATAGATAACAGACGCTCAAGATCCAACGTTTTATATCTTCTTTTATACTTCAAGATAAAATAAACATTATGTTAAATTGAAAACTGAAATTGTAAAGAGATTGTGTGTAAAATTAAAAACTGTTAAGAAAATAACGTAAGCATAAAGTATTACAGAAAGAACGATAAATAACCACGAAATACTCAGGAAAACAATTAGTTTCCATCTTTACGCTCGCGAGAACGCATTATCTAACGGAGGATTCCTTCGTCAGATTTTATAAAGTAGCAATCGCTTTTCAGACGACTTAATTCCATCGGTACAGTAATTTAAATATCCTGTCAAACCTAACAAGCGAGTTAATTTGAACGGCTATCTCCCTACGACTTATCGACCTATCTACCAGAACTTTTTCCCACCGACTCTAATTTCAACTAGAGAAATTATTTCGTTCGCCTGACCGAACTTTCCTCCTCTCTTGCCCGATAAAGTCTCATCCAAGTAGACGAATGAATCCTGAAAAACGTACAAAGCAACTATATCCTGCTATACATTATTGTCGATTATTTGCGAAAAGAAATAAATAAATAGTTCCGTAGTATTATAATATTTATTAAACACTTCTAATATTGCATCAATCTGTTTGAATAATCTCGCACGGAAGGAATAATTTTACTGAAATATATAAATTTAGGTAAATGTATTAGATTTGAAAATAATTTTGTTTGATTATAAAAATAATTATATAGGGCGCTCAAATTAGTTGTTCTATATCTATCTAAATTTTCAGTTCTATATCTATCTAAATATTTAAATACTTCAGCAAAATTTAGCTAGATGCATTAGATTTGGAAATAATTTTGTTCGACCATAAAAATAATTATGTAAAACATTTAATCTGATTGCTAGAATCCAAATTTTTTGCAACATTCTCTCGTCATACCCGAGTTTCCTATATAATTATTTTTGTCAAACAAAATTATTTTCAGTTCTGACTCTAGCTAAATTTTAAATACTTCAGCAAAATTGTTCTTTCCCTGCACGTAACAAATTCGTATCTATTCATCAATCGTAACTTCCAGTATACAAGAGAGATTAATTAAAATTATTATTTCTCGATGAAGAATAGCTTACTTAACTATAAATGGACTTCATATAGCAAGTACCATTATTTCGATTCTCGAAGACATACTGAAAAATATCTCTCATTTTCTTGTGGCATCGTCGTCGCGAGAATGCGGGAGAATGAGGGAAAAAGGAATCCTCCGTTCAACCTTGAACTGGAAATCGGACGCCGCTTCAATCAGTTCTTATCGATATCGCGAATGTCTTGGAAAGTTTTCATCCTTTGTTCGACCCACTTCGAAGGATAGAGCATGTGTCAAAGGATAGCATCGCAAAATCGTGTTACTGTTCAATATTGATATTTTGCCGCTTGAGCATTTGCTGGATACCGTATTCGAGTTAATATTAGTACAACGCGAACTAAATCATGTGTCAGGAATAAATGGAATTTAGTGGGATGCACGTGTAACTGTATGTACACACACACGCGCACGCGCACGCGCGCACACACACACACACACTATATATATATATATATATATATATATATATATATATATATACATATACACACACACAACCGTACACGATATAGAGGAAAATCACCGATGTACTGATATAAATCTCCTATAAAGAAACACCTGCTTATTTCGGAAACTAACTATTATAACTTCACAGAAAGAACAATTTAGCTGAAGTATCTAAACATTTAGCTAAATACCAGGTCTGAAAATAATTTTGTTGAACCATCAAAATAATTATGTAAGAATTTCAAATATGATGATGAGCAATGTTGCAAGAAGTTTTGACATGTTTAATAACCAATTTGAGTACCCTACATAATTTTGTTCTAAATTATTTTGATGAGCTAACAAAATTATTTTCAGATCTATATCTACAGATAAATTTTTAGCTACTTCAGCAAACTCATTCTTCTGTGTCAATACACGCATTAAATGTAATTTCATCTCTATCACGGGAAAAATTTTAACATCATATTGAATTTACTATTTTGATCGAAAGAGAAATAGAATGAAGAATAATTATACGCTGAGAGAGGATTTTCAACCGGTCGCTTGTAATAACGCGGCCCACGCTTGTTCGTAAGTAAATGGCGATTTTTTTATCTGAATAGAATTATTATGTACAAATATTTTAGCAAGTAAATTAACTGTTTTCCACAAGCTTCGCTTTGTCCAAAAATCAAGATGGGTTTCAACAAAGATACCGATCCGAAAAAAAGCTTGACCAGTAATATGCAAATTCAAATTTAACAAACATAATTATTTAAGTGAAAAACGAAAATGGGTTTCAGTGAAAGATACGCAAATGGTAGAGTATTTCAACCATCCTCATTATCTAGAGGCAGGATAAGCTGCTGTTTTGCGGATAATATCGTTGTTTATTATCATCCGGGTAAAAAGTAACGAAGGTAACCCTATCTGCGTTTCGCAGTGGCATCCAAGAAGGTAGAAAACGGTATTGTAAATTATGAATTCACTAAGAAATAGGAACAAGTGTTTATTCAAACAGTAGACCATAGAAATATCCGTAGTACATTTATGATAGATTTAAATTTTGAAGCATGTTTAATAGTTTAATCACACGATGTATATGACACACAAAAAATATTCTATTATAAAGAATAATGATTACTCAATTTACTTTCTTTATTTTTAGGTAACAATTATCTTTAATAAAGAATATTTTCTTGATACTAATCTTAAAATATACTTGTTATAAATTTTAGAAAATGTCATTATTGTATACTCAAAACAGGAATTTATTTTCTTTTATAGAATATTATAAAATTGATCGAAAAAGCGTCTTTATATAATAAGCAAATCAAACTTTTAATTTTGATTAAAGTATTAAACTCTGGAATTTAGAATATATATTGAATAAATTTGATGCTCATGATGAACTTATATAATAGATTTACGGATATATACGAACCTTTAAAATATTTGAAACAAAATAATTATTATTTACGTACAATATGTATTTTTCTGTAGGTAAATCAAACTGATATATCCAAATGTTGTTACATTTATCGACATTCAGAATATGATCGCAATCTTTAGATATTAAAAACGCATGTTTTCTGTATGCATTCGAAATTGACATAACTTAATTCCCTACTTATGTATGTACGTATAATTTTATTAATTTATTTCGCATTACACATAAGTACTCTATATTGCTTATGTCGCGTTATTAAAGAAACATATTTGCCAAGTATTTGCTATATTTAATATAATAAAATGGAAACATGCAGCTTAATAAATAAGCCTTACGTAGAATGTTTATTTAAATTATATAGAATCTTTCGTGAAATTTCAGAATGCAATAATACAGTAATTTTTTAGCTCCTGCCTTTATGTAAAAATCGTTCATAAGAGAAAAAATTTATTTTGGAAGTCAAAATTTTAATACGTTTAATTTGACTTCCATTATTCCTATTAATTAATTAAAAGTTTTCTGATTCTCTCGAATAATAAAGAAGCAAATAATTTTTAATAATGTAAATATTACATTAAATTGATTTACAATGTATTCATTTTGTCGAAACAAATAATTATGCAGTTATTCGCGGAGATTCATACGATGCGACGGATATCTAATAAATAATAAAAATCTTATTATAATAAATACATAGGATATATATTAGTAATTCTTTTCATTTACTAGTTGAAAATATGTAAAAGAACATGATTCTATTCAATTTAGCAACAATTTCTCACATTTTCTCAATCCATTTTTGATAATTCCTAACGTGTCAATCTCTATTTTGCTAAGATTCTTTTATTCTTGTTTTAATAGCAGTCGCCAGTACAAACTGTATGCTCGGATAATCCAATTAAAAAGCTGTCTGAACAAATCGAGATGTAGTTTCGTTACGGACACAATTTCCAATATGCAGGGCGATTTTGGAAGTCGATGGTAAAAAGTATTGCTGGAGTAACGACGGAAAGCCCGCAAAAGCAATGTCATAATTTAAGCAAGTACCTTATGGACTCTCTCAAAATCAATAACGTGTTTTCGTTCACTGATTTCTTTATATTATTTTTCCATTAAGCTTCAGTATTTTTTTACGTAAATAAGATTAGAAAAGAAGAAACATCACTGACATTTTCGAGGAATTAAAAAATATTTTTATATATGGAACGTTGGAAGAAACAAATTAAATAATGTTTTTATCCCTGTTTATTTATAATTTGATATTATTCGTAATTATGTTTATTTGTAATTAGATGTTACTATTCAATTTTGATCTAAACACTTTGAATCAATCTTTAATAGTTTGAGGTTCGATAATATTTAAAATATTCCTTGAAAATTAACATCGCGAATTTTTCATTTTTAATAGACAACACAGACATGCGTGGCGCGCACGCTATTTAACTTTTAATAACATACAAATACACAAATATACAAATCAATCATGATAATCTAACTTTTGTGAACTATCTTAACACTTTATGCTGATAGTTACTCTTGCAGATAATGAATTCGACTATCGATTATTTAACACGCAAATTTTATTATAGGAAAAAGGAAGATTTTGTAATAATTTCATAACATTAAATTATACAATATAACATGGTTTTTCTAATATTACATAATGTACATTATTAATTGAAATTAATTTTCACGTTATATTACACCGTATTACATATATAATTTACGTTTTTAATCATTCCACCCATTACGATAACAATAGAAATTGATTCTTACGTTAATTAGTGATACACGTGTCTTGAATCCTTGCTCCAGATTTTTAGACCATCGGAAGACGGTACCTTGATTGGTTGGAATTTAAAGAGCTTAACCGATTATCGATGAAAGACTCGCACAGTTTAACCTTTCATGCACGACCTATGAAAAATCTGATATCTACCCACATGATGGAATTTAAATAGCCATCCTTTTAATAATCCTGCTTGTCGATTAATTGATGAAGAAAGATACGTTCTATCGCATATGTTTTTTTGAATTTAACACATTTATAATGCACGAATGTTAACCTCAATGTATCTTCGAATCTATTAGATATTTAATTTCTCAGACAATCCGCGAAATTATTACGACGATATACTCGAAAACTATAAATAAGTTATATAATTTCTGCAATACAAAAGTATTGGCTCTTTCAGCCAATATGAATTATATCCATCGTGAAAGGTATCCACATGTGTTCATGTATGATATGTATATATTCGATGGAATTTTCTGTAGCTCGCATTAAGCCACGATAGTTCAAGTAACAGCAATCGACATTCCAAGTATACGAGTTTGCTGGAGCTATTGAAGAGCTGCGAGCTGTCGTTTCCCTTTCCGCCGTCGGGAGTAGCAAATGTCTTTGCCATTCAAGTAGAAAGAGACACTTACAAAGTGTAGCTGTGTCGATCGCGATCGATGAGTATAACAGTGCGAGAGATCGACACAAGTTTGTTCCTTTGCGCCCCTGAAATCCCGATGTTATGCAAATTCCGTGATAATTCTAGGCATTTTTCATCCCCTCGTCACATCGCTGTTCTTTTCCTTTTTTTCTCTCTTTTCTCCTTACATTTTGCTCAGGTTTGAGTTTATTCTTTTTATTATGCGATTGTGTAGAATGCTTTCAACACAACAACAATCCAATCATATAAAAGATGTTTTAAGAAAAATAATATCTATAAAAGATAGAAGGATAAAGAAAGAAAATCTATAAAAGATGTTAGAAAAATATAAGAATAATATCGAAATATTATATGATTGAAAGTTATAATTTCATATATTACTTATTTTAATTATATAAAATTTCTTCTAATTTTTTTTTATTCTGATATGTTAAATGAACTAATGATTTTTTGTCGTTTAAATATGTATTTTTCAAGTAATTAAAAAAAATTTTGTATTGAAATAAAAAGCTGATTTCTCTCTCTCTCTCTCTCTCTCTCTCTCTCTCTCTCTCTCTCGCTTCCTTATTTCAAAAACCACTTTACTAAAATTAAGTTTTTCCAGAAAAGGGAAAATTCTATTTTTCAACTTAAAAACAGAAAATTGTCTAATCAAATAATATCAGCAAAAAGAATAAATAATTCTTAACAAAGATGATAAAATATCATTTTTGTCATTTCCATTTCACAACCTTGAAAAAAATCACCCTTTCTGAGTTGTGACAGATTTTGATGAATTTTTAAAATTTTAAGTCTATTTGATGGATAATAAGATTTATTATAGATACTTAATTCATTCATAGATATTCAATAATTAAAACATTTTTTTAATTGTATCACTTTTGAAGTAAGAGTGTGACAAACAATTTCATATCGCTGTTACAATTTAGAAAACCAAGATTGATTCAATGCAAAATTAAAATTATTGTTTATTGAAAAATACATACAAAACTGTTAAATTCACGGATATTAATGTAAAAAACCTTGATTTGAAGCTAGTTCATTTTTTCAATTTATATAAACAATTGTATAACGCCCTTTTCTTATATATATAGGATTCTTATAAGAACCATATAAAATTTCATTAAAATAGGAAAAGAAATATATATACACATTATATAAACTTTAATTGTTACAATAGCATCAATAAAATAATTATTAATTTTGATATAGATTTTAACATATTCCTGCATTTCCTATTTTACTTATTAATATCTACTAAATTATATTTTTTAATCAAATACATTATTTTTATCGTTCATCTAGCAGTATAATGTAAAATTTTTCCAAAGATTTCCAAAATATGCGAATTATCGAAATAATGAAGATGTTACTTAATATTGCTAATAATCAATATCACGTTTCTGCACAAAATAATAATCCTTGCACATCAATTAAAATTACCAATATAAATTGCATGCTCGCTTAATTTCTTCCTTTTAATATTAATTATATAAATTCAATTTAATCACGTTACGTCTGATAATAGAACATGAAATGTGAGCTTACGGTAATAACATGTTGCTATCATATATCTATCAAGGCTTGATGAGAAGTACATCGAAATAATAGTTTAAACAAAATAGCGAGAGAGCGATTGCATGATGGGTAGCACTAAAGGAAAGGGTTAGGTACGAAAGAAAAGAAATGCGCTTCTGGAAAACGTGAACCCTTAGAACTTCTCCAAATACATGAATATTTACTCCGGGACGAGAAAAAATTCATTTTTCGTTTTCCGTTCATTCAACTTTGATCTTTTCATGCCGGTTGGCCGATTTTGGCATCAGCGCGGGGTGTCCACTTATGAAACGATAATGGCAAAGGAACATCCAAGAGTTTGTCGCAAGTGAATTCTACATTTAAAGGATAGTCTCGTGAATAAAAATTTATATCCGGTTTCTTTCCATTTATACACGCAATCCGGTTAATCCGGTTCTCGTAACGCGTAATGATGCTTTTAAATTGGCGAGGATTGAGCCAAGCGATTTTCACAAACTCCAAATGGGAAGGATTTGTGTAATTGATTATCATTATATTTCGTAAAAAAAGAATTTAAATTTTTTTAAATCTTACGCTCTGAGATTACAGTTTGGAACATTTATATGTTTTCGTGTAAACGATATTTTACGACAGCAGAGAATTTCGGTTGCTCAGCAGCATGATGATTACGTATTAAAGCGAAGTTAGGCCGACCCGAACGTTCGATACGAACAAGGATGGGAATAACGAGAAGAGTTGTAGACACACGTTAGAGTTTCTCACGAGAGATGCCGCTAACTTTAATTGGTTTTCTGAGGAATGAGATCCTATTGCAACGTCCACTTAGAAATAAGGTACCTCTCAATAGTAATTTGTCAGTCTCGTCAGAACGGTGGAATTTTATCGCGCGTCTTTTTCCAACGCATTTTTCTTTGACAAAAAATTGCGTTTTGGAGTTGATATAGCTAAACAGCTCAGTTCAATAATAAATAGCATTTTTGCAAATATAAGTAAAATTTAGACGATAAGAATAAATCAGATAAGGGAAAGAATCCTATTTTCAAATTGGATCTTGTTACTTGATAATATTTATGTACAAATTTGCAAATATAGTTTTTAGTTATATAAACTGCGCGCTGATCAGATTTGCCAGACTTAAAATGACGATTGAAACATAAACTAAACATAAATGAAAATGACGTTACAAATTACATTGATTGTAAATTTAATAAAGCTCAATTCGATAATAAGTAGCAGTTTGCAATTATAAATAAAATTTAAATGATAAGAATAAATCAAATAAGAGAGAGAGAAAATTCTATTTCAAATCAAATCTTGTTATTCGATAATATTTATGTTCAAATTTTCGAATACAGTTTTTAGTTACACATATAAATTGCGCATTAATTTGATTTGTCGGATTTGCAATGCTAAGTGAAATATAAATTGAATATAAACGAAAGTGACATCACAAACTGCATTGATTGTCAATTTAGTAATGATGCTGAAGTAAGTCTTAAAACACCGCAAAGAATTTATTACGAGAAATCTCAGCTGGGTATTGAATTTGAATCTGAACCTCATTGAAAAATCTCTCTCTAATTACTGATTAGTACGATAAATATATATATTAGGTGTTGGAATTAATTCGTAGCGTTTTTTAATGAAAGAATGTTATTTATTTCACATAAGCATTAAAAAATACATTAATGAAAGTACTTCCCATCACTTGTAAAACGCTACGAATTAATTCCAATACCTAATATTTCCACGCGTCTCAAATTGATGAAACGTTCGCATGGAATGAAAGAGATCCAGATTTTTATCTCGGCTGAGATAATTTTTGCAAGTTCTTTACAATTTTAAGATTTTAATTATTAGTATCATTATTAAATTGACGATCAATATAATTTATAATGTTACTTTTAGTTTCATTAATATTTTTCGTAATGAGTTACTTACAGTACTGATTAGCATTATTAAATTACCAATTAATGTAATTTCTCTAATGTTATGCACCAGCTTCAGTGCACAGAACTGAAAATTATATTTGTACATAATATAAACATTACCAAAATCCGCTCGGACTGAAAATATAGAATTCTCTCTCTTATTTGAGCATTTTTGTATTTTTATACAATTTTGATTTTTGAACGAAATATCATCGATGAGTTAAAGATAAAAGATCATAACGTTTATTAATTCGTTAAATATAACAGAGCTGATTATAACTTATAACTAGATCTTTGGGAGAATCTATGCTATTGTCAGAATCGCCATTTTGACTTGTCGCATGTGCATGACGCGTGCCATTGCATGGAATATGCTTAGGCATAATCCTTTGATAACGGAAGCGTTTCAGGTTTCACGGGTAATCCACTTCGATCGATATGATGGATTGTCTTTCGATTAGATATGGATGCATAGGAGATCGCAAGACGAAGTACCCGTCGAACATATTCGACGCATATATGAATACTAATCGCTTCTTATGAGAGATAACTTCCAGGATGGGAGAGACATCACTCCTTCTAGGAAGAATAATAAATGCACCGACGTCATTTTTTTCAGCATTTTGTATTGTAAATATTAATCGTAGAGTACATTCGAATCTTGTAATTTATGTATGTGTAAACAAAAGTTTCACCTCTCATTGCGATTTAAAAATAATTATTAAATTCGCAATAATATGTTCATATTTTGTCGTGTAGCATTTAGTATATTTTTTTCAATAATAAACAAAGGCCGACAGATATCTTTATTATTTTTTTAGATTATGTTTTTAGGAGATGTACTTGTGCGAAAGGTACTCTACATGGAAATTTCAACGTGATTTGTGTAATGGTCCTGGTTACACTGTACACTGAAAAAAATGCCTCAGCGAAAATTAATGTAAACGCATGCACTGTGGTCAGCCGTTTTATCAATTTATTTTTGTGAAACTTGTCTCGCATAGTCTCTATAATTTCTCGAATTTTTTTTCACGCGTATTATGACTTTTTCTTGTAACATATCTATATTGTATAAAATGTTGATATCTCTCGCACTTGTAATTCTTTACAAGCAAAGCTCCTTACACGAAGGATTTATGTGTTTTCCTGCACGCCATCCTGCGTGATTGTAAAACACGATTGACGTCGAATACGGTATTACGCGTCAAATCCGTCGCACAGAGACGCATATTTGGGCGAAATAAAAACTGTAGACGCGTCGGGCGTTGCGCGATATAAATGTGATTTGCTGCAAAATAGCAAATGCAACGCACGACAGCTTCGTCGTTGAGCCTGTATAGCAGATACTACGAATCAACGTGACAGAGTCGCACTACCTGTACCTTCCGAATACAATATCCCTTCGGTGCCTTTCGAGATCGCAATGCAATGCAGCTCATACTTTCCACGATTTGTCGTGAACTGAATTCATAGTCGAATCAAGAATATCCGACAGAATTTTGTCAAACATGTCATAAGTGAAACAAATTAATATCGCATTTTGGATTTCCTATAAATAATTTGTTGATTCGGATTTCTTCTCCGTTCGAGGAATATGTTTTGTTAAAATCGTTAATGATTAAAGTAGATTGTAAAATTAACGAGACAGAGCGCGACAATGTTTTATAAACAGCTGATCGATCTTCTTGCTAAAATAGATCTAAAATTGAAGAGAGATATTTCGGTTTCCCAATGGAGTAGTGAAATTCGCGCCACTTTGTGCGAACACTGACAACAATTTAAAGTCACGACAAAGCCTTATAAAGTGTGATAAAATATGCAAGATTATTTTGTCTATCACAATGTTTCGTAATGTTGAAAAAATTGCTTTTATGTGGCTTCCGCTTCAACCACGCTATTTGCACATTGATAATATTTTTCAAGCGACGGCAGTATTTTATAGAGATTATAACGATTAATATAAAAATATAGTAGAGAATTAAAAGTTTATCAAGTATAACGGAAGTATAATGAAACTTCTTTTTCTGTTTTAAAATAAAAAAAAAGTTTAAATTGAACGGCTAGATCGATAACAGATTTTGCTTGAAATTAATGTAGTAATTAAAGGATGTATAATAATTAAAGGATCAGTTATTCGTTGATTCTTACATCAAGTTAATGCAATAGAAATTATTCTAAATCTCATAATCATATGCAAAAATTATATTGTTACATTTGTCATTTTATTTCCATTTCTAAAAAAGGGAAACCTATAGTGGCACTGAAACAGTCTAATATTGAAGCAGAAAATATATCATAACCTCTTACTGAAGGAAGAGCTTAAAAATGTGAAATATTTAAACTAGATCCTCACTTTCTCAAGGTTAACTCAACAAAAATCATGTAGCGTAACGTTGTAAGCTGACTTTGAGCCGGCTTGGAACAATGTCGAACACGTTGGTTCTGTGTTGTCCTAAGGGACACTACATGTTCCAGTACAGGAAGATGAAACTTCAGCATGAAGCTACGTCTTTTGCTTAGATGCGGTTACACTCGCAAGAGTGGTTATACTCGCCGGGGCCATAGTAGACCTTGTAATATCCTCAGGATCGTATATCTAGATATGAAACTAGAGTGCAATAAAGACATCCACGAGAATTCCAGATATAGCGAGATCAATATCCGTCCTCGCGCGCGAAAAGTATTGAACTAGCCATTCTGTGGCATTTTCAGAAGCGGTTTTATTATTGCTAAAGCATCATCGTTTCATAACAATCGGTCACTAACTACGATCGATTGGCTTCACAGTTCGGAGGAACTGAGTTTTATCATTAAGCAACTACGCATCAGAAAAAAGTCACTTTATAAGTCATCTCATTGTTATTATTTGATTATGTATAGATCTTCTCAAATATGTATTTTTTGTAAAATTATATTTTATACTATTAGTAGAGTTACTAAATTATTAAAAAATAAAGATATTTTTATATTTATATTTATTATACCAATCTACAAAAAAAGTGCTCATAATTATTTTGAACTTAATACTAACTTTGATTTAATTTTTTGCGTAATTAACGTTTAGTTTGGAATTTTTATATTTTATTTTCTTATCAGCATAAATTTTTTAAATTACAAAATCAAAACTTTTTAATTATTTCTTAAATAAAGAAAATATTATTTATATTATAAAAATCTTCCTGGTTCCTTAGATTCGTATTCATTCGTAGAGTATTTATATTCCATGATTTAACTTTTTTATAAATTTAGGACCATCGCATATAGAAAAATTAAATTTAAGTAGTAAAATGTAAACAGTAATCAACGTTTGCTATTGCTTACGTTATAATCTTACAGTATTTATCGAGCCAATTCGCATACCGCTTACGTTTTACTGCTTTAGTTTTTTTTATGTGCCATGACCCTCGTATATTTTTGCATTATAATAGTATGATTTTATGTGATATTAAAACAATCATTTGTAACAATCAAAGATGGAATTTCTGCATGTTTATGGAGGCGTGCATACATCCGTCTGTATAATATCGTAATATTGACCGCATCAATGGGAAACGGCCCACGTTACGCTTGACCAGAAATTGAATTCTCATATATCGACAGTGACGAAGAAAGCACACTCTCCTCTGCAGTGTATATCCCATCGACTCAATAATGAATTCTCAATAGTTAAATGCGTCAACAACCCTCATTACTTTTTCTTATGCTTTTAATTCGCGGTAAAAATACACGCCATGTTTTCATTCATTTGCCCACTCGGAACTGGTGCGAAACAAACTTTCGATTTAGTCATCGTATTGGTTTCCGTATGCGAACAAACCAATTGTTCACCATGCGAACGTGCGTATGCAAGGTTGTGTGTAAAAGTATCAGCTTGGCTGGCGTATGCACTCTATCAAAGGCGGATTATCGCCTAGCAGAAAAAAAGAAGAGAAAAAGCATGAGCTACGTTAAGCTCTTTACATTTTATAGCTTGTTTTGTCGATGTTAATGTAAAATATGCTTCGAGACTTGCTAAAGTAAAATATAATCCAAATTGATTAAAGACTATAACTATAAAATCAAGTTTACTTCTAAAATAACCCATGATCGATGTGAAAATTTGCGAAAGGTGAATGTCAGTATATACCGTGTCGTCATCAGAAAGTTAAACACATTTCATAATTGGACGTAGCTAATGTTAGATTCGACTCTTTAATTAATTCTCTTACTACGCCATCAAAATTATTAAGCTCATGAATAATGTACAGAAACCAGCTTACTGCATTTCAATATAGTAAAAATTGTAAATTGAAGAAAGTAGGTCAAATAAGTAAATATGTTTGGAAATTAAAGTGAATGAGTTAAACTCTCATAATGTACGTACTCTTTATGAGGAGATAAACGCATATAAAACAATAATCAATAAAATGTTACATGAACAAAAATATTATGAAGTATATATTATTCTAATTTTGTTTTTCTTAAAAAAAGATTACAATAAAAAACATTTACTTGTGTAAATTTTTCCGACTTGAAAAATATCAAGCTTGCGTTTTATTTGCTGATTCAGAGAATATTTATCTCTCGTCGATGATAAAAATATCAAAGACCGAAATAACATATTACATAGCACGCGCGTATAGTTGAAAATAGACACTAAAAAAGGAGTACAAAGGTTATTTATAGAAATGTCGAAAAAAAATGTTTTTAACTTAATTTGCAATCATTGCCAGAGTGCTTTATCTCTAGGGTTTCAATTATAAAACGTTAAAAGCATGATTACGCTCGCGTTTTATCTCGCGAAACTCATACGTGTAAAATAGATTGCGTGCCGGGCGAAGTTTTCACGCTAATCGATCGCGTTTTATACGCGCACGTAATGCGTAGCATGATCGACAAAATTTCTCCCCGGCCTCTCATCCTGATTAAATTCTGTGATTTATCATCCACGCGACAGAATCTCATGAGAAAGTGTTCGCATTTTCATAACACTGCGTTGTACCGGTCGATACAGGAATACTATCTTGGGCCTGAGGTACGCTATCCGCCTCCGAGGTAAAACATCAAACGCAAACGAGACACTGACGAGAATAATTTATCTCCGCGCGCGATGATATTCGCAACGCGGAGCATCGAACTTGAAAAATAATTCGTTTCGTAGGCAATATTTTATTTGATCTTTGACCAATAAGCTACTACAATTTTTTAGAGTAATTTTTTAATTCTGTGTACTGAGTAATTGCTTTTTTAAATCATTCTTTATTTTTTGTATTAATTTATCGCAAACAAAAAAAAATGTTTAAAATATTATGAAGCTATAATGAGAAAATTTTTATTTAAACGATAAGATTTGTTTGAACGGCAAAAAAAACACAAAATATAGGAATTGATTTTTCTCTCGGGAAATAGTAATTTATAACAAATTTTAATATACAATTATTAATGTATAAAAAGCAATAATTAAAACTAAAATTCATGTGATAAAAAGAAAAATTATTAAGATTATTAAGTTCAAAAATAAATTCTTGTGTAAATATCTCATGATGCATGAAAAAATAAATTGTAAAACTACTTTTAACAAAATTTAGATAAATGATCGTTTGCGTACACAATGCATTTTTAAAACACGTTTCTTACATTGCTGGCAATTTCGCACATTTGGCGCAAGCCGTTATTACCTCTTTTGCGCGAGGGCGATATTTCATCGTGCAACAAGATTTTTGACTTTTCTTTTTAGTAGAAAAAATTACATTTCGTAATATATATGTACCAGTACATTAGAAATATGTATTAAGCGATAATAATCACAATTCACAGTGAATTTTGGAAGATAGAATCAAGTTATATAATTAAAAAGAGTTTTTGTCATTTAATTTAAAATGAAAGTAAATAACACAAAACTAATTTGCATTGTTTATTTACAAGATAAATGTAAAACTTTTAATCGCAAAGCGAAAGTTTCAGGTAAAACTTCTGATTTTCCAAGATTGTTCATTTTTGTTTATTCCCTGCATATGTATGCATACCTATTTGACTCTCTTGGAAAACTTGTCTCATGTAACCTACTTTGAAATTCAATTTTTCTGAAATCTATGCATATTATATCTTACATTTGCTTGTTTTCATATAGCAGAAGATCATAATATTTTGTCGATCCTGTTTTATGGTATCTGATGACAGATGCTTCTGTTAATAAAAAAAAAAAGATGAAAAAAAAGATGTTATCTGCGCCATCGCAAAAGCTTCGCTTGTTAAACACTTGCTTTGAGTTTAATTTGCTTTGTCGCTTTTATTATCAACCTTTAATGAGGATGTTACAGCAATTTGTTTTTTTTTTTCGTTCCATCCTGTTTTTTATCTCAATACTTGAATAAATGAGACAGTTGATATTCGATATTAGAGAATAATGTTAAAAATGTTTTGACTGTACAATATCAGTTAAAAATATCAATCAAAAATCAATTTAAAAGCCAATATCAGCTGATATTAGTCAACAAATTTTTGTCATAAATATGCTCGAAAATATGTAAAATCAAAATAACAAATAATTTGGCTTATAATGACTTCAGTATGCGAAATAACCATATTTTGTAGTTTTAGCTTTTCAACCAGTAAATGAATTCAAGTGAACTCTTTTACATAAATATTGTTTAGAATTTTATTTTAGTATACAGGGTGATTTTAACATATTTCGTCACCCATCATGAGCAAGTAGAGTGAATCGAACTGAGTCGAAAAGTCCTCTATAATTTAGCAATTTTTAGTAATTAATATCTCGTTAACTATTGTGTAAACTGCAAAATGATAGATGACTTTTCGACTCAATTCAATTCACTTTATTTGCTTATGATGGATGACGAAATATGTTAAAATCACTCTGTATAAAGAATTTAATTTAATTCGTAATGCTACAACTTTATTAAGTTTGCAAATAAGTACAACAAAACGCAATTTTACATAAAAATGAAGACAAACAAAGAAATTAAATAACTTTTAAAATCAATAAGAGAATTGTGATCAAATTTTACACAGACAATAGATAATCTATAAAAATTTTAAAGTAATTAGTATTATGTGAAAGCAATTATTATAGTATTGAAAGCATTATTATTAATTAAGAATGACATAATAACGAATTACATAATTTTTCTTAATTTTTATTGATAATAGTGATATATATATATATTATACTTAGGAGATAAATAATTTTCTTTTGAGAGATTGCGCGACGAAATATTGTGCCACAACGTTCATTTTAACTTTCGTTTACTTTCTTTTTCGTTTCGCAAAGATCTGACCAAATAATTCAGCCAATATTGTCCGGAATTTCGGCAACAACCATTTCTCGAGAGCGACGTCTCTTGTCACCATAGTAACTCCTCGTGAATCGAGTCCCACAGAGATTCACAGAACCGTGAGAACGAATCTCGTTCGCTGCTAAATATCCTGAGCAACGAGATCATTTTCTCGGTCCGCTCGCGAACTGCCAGACGCGCTAGAGAGAAGTAAGAATTCTAGAAATGCTATTTCAATTACAATCTGAATACAGACGAGCAAATTCAAACTGGCAAAATGTAATCCTATTTGCGGTACTTATACTACCGAACGGCATATTCTCGATCTGAACTTGCCAATGCAAAAAAAAAAGCGTAATTGAAAATGAATAATTTTGAAATATGACGCAACGTAATTTTATCATGTATAATTTCATAAATTCACTTGCATATAAAAAAGTGACAATACGTTACGCTGTACGTTGTTATCGGCCTGTATATTTCTAAACCTTGCAACGTGCGAGAAAGAAGGAGAGAAGGAATTCTTAAACTTTTACGCAAGAAGAATACAATCGCCAAGCTACTTACTATTGAGAATCAACTACAGTCAGTCCTTGTTAATTTTCTAAAGTTAATACAGCCGGTAGAGAGAGTAGATTGGTAACGGAATCAACAAAACTTCATTCTCTAGATACAGTTTCGGCGAGTTACAAAGCATCCTCCAACAATCTCTGAGGATTACTAAATACCCTAAACTGTATAACTCGCTTACTACTATGTACGTTCTATATGGTCCTTACCTATTTCTGGGCGGCACTTCTAGAAATCATGTTAATCTTATCTAAAACCTGACGTTGATAAATGTTACGTTGTAATGAAATATGATTAATCGCATCGTTATTTCTCGACGAAGCTCGACAGTAACTTCATTATGTTGTTACTGCTTATTACGTCGTTCTTTTTGCAAACTAGTTTTATTATTTAGTTTGATTAATTATGAACACCACATACATATTATCAATGACTGATTATCGTAGTTATCGACTGTTACTACCAAAACTAAATTACCCTTTACCTTTCTCTGCCTTTTCATAATTACCTTTTAGCATAAAGGGTCGATTTAAATGCGCGAAGTTACGTGATATAGGTATGCATAACTCATTTATCGAATAACATAGTTACAGTGTCATTAACTTAGCACACTAAGCAGGCAATAGAACTTGTACATGACTCTATACGTATGTCGTCTTATATCCAATCTCTGCGGAGACACAATCCATAATTAGGTTTGTATTTAACAATCACTGTATAATTGGCAGCGTACATTGCGAAGCAATGCTGTTAGTACACGATAATTAAAGATTTAGCGGTTCAATTGTCACTATGATGAGCGATACGAAAAGAAATGTTAAAAAATTTTAAAATAATGAGAAACTTACTTCTTGATTAAATAAATGCTTTGATTTCTATAACAATAACATATGTACATACATGTATATATACACATTAAGACGACTGTCCAGTTGGCCTCCTCATTTAACCAAATCTTAATGAATAAATATATAATAATACGTTATTTATGCGCTCTCAAAATTCGCATAATAGCGCATAAATCGAAAATATATTTTCCATAGTTAGATAGCGTAATTTTGTAATTTTAAACGACTTATAGGTTCAGTTTC
This sequence comes from Acromyrmex echinatior, assembly GCF_024713525.1. Taxonomy (NCBI): domain Eukaryota; kingdom Metazoa; phylum Arthropoda; class Insecta; order Hymenoptera; family Formicidae; genus Acromyrmex; species Acromyrmex echinatior. The sequence continues at coordinate 5,106,870 of NC_141859.1, read as the reverse complement.
ACAACTGACGATTAACTCTTAACTGAGGTTCAACTAATTCATTATCTCTTTTCAATTCTAGAATTGGAAAAAGATGAGAAATAAGTTGAACCTCGGTTAAAAGTTAACCATGAGTTGTGAAACTGGGCCTTAGGGGTGAATATGATGAGTTTGCTCCAAGAGGGAAGTGCCTTAATGGATGCAGCGCAAAAATTGAAACTATGGATATAAAAACGCATAAATAGCGTATAAATCCTGTATATTTAATTTTCCAAATTGGTTATAATTATCACGTGAGGAGGGGCTGATTGATAGCCTGCTCCCCACAAAAAAAATTTTTTTTAGCTAAACAAAACGCGTGCAAAATTTTTTTTGCGGATTTTGAGAGCGCATTATTATATAATTTATTCATTAAGATTTAGTTAAGTAGGAGGGGGGGGAGCAGCTAGCTAGACCGACACATCACATTAAGATAAAAGGAACTATCTAAATTCTTTTAGTGAAATCTCATTTTAAAAAGTAAAACTTGCGCCAGTTTTAAAAAAAGAGTAGCTCAATTTTCAATCTTTAAGAGTAAGATTTCAATCTTCAGAACAAAATTCACTCTAAAAGTTTTAGAGAGAAAAGGAAAATGTTAAGTTTTTCGGCCAAAAAGTTTCAGAATGTATAAATTATATATAATATCTCTTACATATATGTACATCGGAATTGAGTGATGTATCGCTTATCTTAAAAAAACATCGGAGAAAAACAACTTCGAAAGAAATCGTGAGAAAAGTCGGTAAAAATGCTATTATATTTATTGATAAAAAAAAGGAAATTTATTATTAAATAAAACATCAAGACATCTCGAGAATTAAGTAAACAAGGACTTAAAAACACGTGTAGTTTGGAGGAGATTTTGAACGATTGACGAATGACAGAGAATCAAAATAATCGTTTAGTTTAAATTCTAACTTTGACTAATAAATATGTTTACCGAGTTATATGTATTTAAGTACTAACAATACAATATTTCTATTACTTAATACATTTCTATTACAATATTTCTATTCCCAAGATATCTTAATATCTTACTTAATAATAACTTTTGGATTTATTTCTGATAACACAGTCACACATGATTTCTGCATTTCCGATGTTTTTTCAAGGTACACCATTCACGTAAGTAGTCTTAATATAATACTTATACAGGATTTATAAATGCATGCTAATATTTCAAGAGGTAAATCTACATACTAAAATAAATAAAAAAATACCACATGAATACACACACACACACATATATATATATATATATATATATATATATATATGTCCTACATATCTTTTCGAGTTATGGATGATTAAAGAAAATGTTCAAAATACCTATCTCACGTGCATTAATACATATTACTGTACGCCTTAACATGTCTCGACTCTATTTAATGTTTACAAACAATATCTCGATATTATAGTGTAGTAGCATGCTGTAGTACAATGCTGATACTTCGAACATTTTTTTCATTCATAATTCGAAAACTATAAGATATATATAGGACATATATTCATAAGATCTTTTTTATTTATTTTAGTGTATATAGATTTGGAATATTGACATGTATTTATGAATTATCTTGCATAACTTATACTTCTCACTTTATTTTGGTCGAACAACTACTAAAATTTAATCTTTCTTTCAATTAATATAACAAACTGTTCATCTAAAGTTAATTTTGAAATATACGGATAACGTTATATAATTAAACATTTTAAATACATATATGTTTAAAAGCAAATATAACATTTTAAATAACACGAGGGGTGTGTAACAATAAAAATATAATATAGGTATTAAAATATTATTAATACGAATTTGTGCTTGAATCGGACTCATATTGTGTCAAACGAATATAAAATATAAATATCCCAATTTATTTAACAAATAGATGCATTCTGTCTTACTTGTCACCCATAAGTGGAAAAATGTATAATTACATGTCGCTTTGAGATTAAATATATCCCAACATAATACTGTACACGGTTTTCGTTGCATCAAAGAGCTCTCCCATCAAAATGTGAAAGCACGCGCAAAAACACCCTACCATTTCACGTTACCGTATTTCACTTACGGTCATACGAATTTCGCACACCAGAGTACTCGAAATTTAGCGGTTTTTATCACAAGTCTGGTGATTATCAAGTCGCCTGCACTCCAAAAACAGTAAACTTTTCCATACGCAGCCATTGGTGTGTACTTTTCGCAGCCGGTGCGGTTTTCTTCCGCAATTTTATTTCCTCGTTCAACGACCAGAGAGATGCCGTGAAATTAACCAACGGTGGAGCGACAATTTAAAGCGCACACCAGTCGCGTCCAGGACGATCCTATTTTCGGACCGGTACTTCGTTTTGTCGTTCAAACCCGCAGTCCGTGTACGAATGTTTTGTTTCCCGTTTCCTTGTACGTTGTCCTTGCAAGTTGTAACTCGTGGGATTATCTCGTGGGATGCGAAACAAGACTCGTCGTAGGTTTACTGCCACGAGAGACCCACATGATGGATTTAATCGTAGAAGCGTACATGTGGGGGTTAAACAGATTCTAACGTTTATCTATTTAAAAATGTCATGCAAATGCAATGCAAATGTCAATGTTTGCTCTCTCTATTTCTTTTTCATTTTCCCTACTGTGAGAATCTTTTTTTAATACTTCACCTTTTTTTTTGCTGTCCGAGATTAAGGAAAGGTCTCCAGATTACAAATTAGATATTACGAAAGTATTCCACTAATATACAAATTAAAATGAATTGAATAAAAAGAATTCGAAATAAATTGTCATTAGAGTGGATAATTATTCCGAATAGAATCTTTTTTAAATTTTGATATTTTTTTTTGACGATTTTGATAAAAATTTTTGTTGTGACTCTGACAGTAACAATCAACTAGGAGAGATCGAAAAATATAACCTACCTATTTTTTTAACCATTTATTTTCAATATAAATTTTTCGGATATTCCGACATTACAAATATGTAATGGCCCTTAAAAGCCTCATTTTAATCTTGAAAAGGACAAATACTAATTTATTATGCCTGTCTTTATGGAAGAGAAATTATTGGTATATTCTATTATTCAAATAAAGCAGTCAACGTGTTGTAGTATTGTATATATGAAGCTAAATAAGAATGAGAAAGAAGGAAGGCGAAGGAAAAAAAAAGTAAATTATTAAAAAAAAAAAGTAAATTATATATTCTTCGGATACCCTCGGTTAATTATCACTGTCAGAGTTACAAGATTTACTAAAGATTTTATCAAAACTGCAAAAAAATATCAAAATTCAAAAAAGGTCCTATTTTGAATAATTACCGTAGGGTGTAATTTATACGTGACTGTAGGCAGTACAAATTATCTAAGCTTCAAAGGGTATAGTTACGTTGCTAATGCGTCTTTAAACGTCAGAACTTCATCTCAACCACATAAACTCTGTGCTCTTAAGCTTTACAGATTAATTTGCTAAGCTGGCCAACGGTTGGCTACTTAGAACGCAATTCACATGACCAGTAATCTGTTCAGAAAGCCTTCACGCAAATCTGTGTGCGGACGTAAGACTTTACATATTCATAATATTATACACGTAATATTACAATTATGTTAGCATTATCATTATCACGCTTCTGTTGTTTTAAAACTAATCGTATTATCTTTTCTACTCTCTTCTCTCACTTCCAGTCTTGAATCAAACAAGTCGAACAATGTCAGTTCTGCTAAAAATTAATATTAATACTCGTTGCATTAATGATCATCTATTCTTCCTTGTTTGATCTTAAAGGAAACTTCTGCTAACGTTTATTAAATGACTCTATATTTTATTATTATTTTGAAAATATTTAATTTTTGCAAGTAATATTAAGTTAAATTACTCCGCACAATTTTGAAGGAAAAGGAAGTTAAAAGAAAATTTAAAAAATTTGTATTGTAGAAAACAGATAAAAAAGTAGCAAGTAAAAAAAGAGAAAAAAGAGAGAGAATTAAAAGTTTAATATAAAATCTATCTATTTTCATATATTTACATTTTTTATTTTAATATGTCGGATCTTTCTTCTACAGATTGTTGCGATAAACTTTAGAAGATATAAAACTGAAAAAAAGTTACGTTAAAAAGGATTTAAAAAGATGTTTGTTATTGTTAATGAAAAAAGTGATTTTTTTCTCCGAAGTAAACCAACTTCGCTGTTATAAAGTTGAAAGCTCGAATGCATGCGACACAAAAAAGCTTAAAGGTTGATAAAGAAATTAAAGGAGCATATTTCACATTCTACAATGCAAAGTATTATTAATAATGCATTATTAATAATTATTTTTATTCATTATTTACTTGAGAACAAGTCATACTTGTACAAGTCATACGAACTACAACATATCGCGAAATTCGAAACTTTGCCAATAAGCTGCTAATAATTCGATAAGTCGCTTCTTCTACGAAGTCAGATGATAAGTTAAGTTTGTCTCTTGAGTCGGATGATGCTGTATGGCACGTAAGTAGCGATAATCTCCTTACAACGTGTAAAGCCGCTCGTACTACCTCGAACGATCCATTGGACTTAGTAAATCTTCTAAATAATGCAACGTGAGCTTAGTACGCGTCACTTTATTGCAGACATGATCGGCTCGAATCCGCCACAAGTCTTCGCGCAAGTGGATTATCGATGTTCGATCACTTAACGTCGTGGAAAGATTTATCAGATCCGACTACATTTCTATTTTTACAAAAAAAAAAAAACGATTGATCAGCTTAAATTTCGCTCGATATGCATCCTTGTGATAATGATAATTATATCGCGGCTGGATGTTCCGACTACTTCGATTAGGATACTTCTTGTTTCGAAGTTTGACATGAATCGCCGGCTGAACTTTCGGCGGGTCATAAATCTTGCGCGTCGTCGAGGTTGACTTGCATTTTGTCTACTTCACGACGTAAAGGCGAAGCCTTTTGAAGTTTCCAACTCATCGATCGAGTGACATTAAAGGTAGCTTGAGGCAAGTAAGTTTTGACAAGAGAGTGAATGTTGCTCTTATATAATACCTAAAGCTTGTAACAGTTAAAATTTACTTTTCTACATCATTAGACATACCAGTTATATAATAAAAGTTTTTCCTCGCCCTCTAAACATTTTTTTGCTCGCGTTCTCAAGTTCCAATTTACTAACTTCTATTGAAGTTGTATGTATGAAGTTAATTCTTATACCATTCCGCGTTTTACAATACCATAAAAAAGCCGGTGCGTTTGCTTCAAAGCCATTCCGGAATACACAAAAAGCTTTTTACTGAGGTTCCCTTTCACACGTAGTATCTGACAAAGCGCTTTGCACCAATCGATAAGAATGAGACTGTCAAATTAAATTTTGTAGATAATCTTGTGAAAAAATATAATCCTTTTTTCTGTTAAGAAAATAGCCCAAGTAATCGTAAATGTACTTTAATTCTTTAATAAGCATATTAAATGATTACTTTCTTATATTAGTAAATCAAATAGAGGTGCAATATATATTATACTAAAAAAAATTAAGAGATCATCTATTAATCCTTCAAAAAAAATAATCACAATAAGATGATGCAAGAAATATTTTAAACTTAAAGTCTCTTTTTTAGATCGATAGTTTAGATAACAATATATTGATTTTTATGAAACTTTACGGATACAAATGGAGATAAATCTGAAAATTTTTTACGAACTTTATTTATAAGTTTTATGACATCAATTAAAAAGTGCATACAAAAATTTTGAAAGAATGAATCTATCTTTAATTTGCATATACTTGTGACCATTGTACGATTTTTTATCAAGTTATTTAACATTAAAATAAGAAACGACTGCTTATTATTGACTGCTTACAAAAGACGGACGGAATAGTCCTTAGTATTCTTTAAAAATTAGAAAGGTCTAATTTTTTCTTTAAGATGCACCGATCATTTTTTTTCATTATAAAGAAACTTCTTGTACGTAATTGTAAACTTGGCTTAAATAAGGCGTTAATATTAAACAACTGATAATCATCATTTAACTTGATATATCGTGATAAGAAACGTTAACAACATTATGACTTTAACGTAATTTACGCTGTTTGAAGCAACAACTTTGGGCAAAACAACGTGTTCGAAGCAACGACTTTGGGTTCGCTTGATTCTATTGCAGCAAACCCTTCGCACATTGTGGAAGTTGTACGGTTGGATTTACGCTTCTTTATGTATTATGTATACGGTGTATATACATGTTAGGTGCACTTTAAAAAGAAAATTTAGACTCTTTTTTTTCCTCCTATTTATTTTTTAAAGACTATCTAGTACTATTCCATTCATCTTTTGTAAGTAATCCAAATAAAAAGGACACTTACTTTTTGTTTCAATGTTGAATAACTCGATAAAAAAATCAACGACGCTCAACAAGTATGCAAATCAAAAATAAAGCTTCACTCTTATGGAAGTTGTAGACTGTTTTTTGTGTGCGTTTTTTTAATTCCGTGAATGGAACTTTGTAAAGTTCGTAAAAAAATAGATTTGACGGATTTCCATTTGTATCCGTATAGCTCCATAAAAATCGTTATCTAAACTCTAAACTATTTAAAAAGTAGAGATTTCAAGCTTTGAAATCCGCTTGTTGGATCATCTTATTATAATCATTTTTTACAAAGTTACATTCTCTTGAAAATTGTCTATTTTTAGAGAGCAGAATAAACGATCCTTTAATTTTTGGGTGTAATGTATGTAGTTATAAAGTATATTGTCTGAATTTCCAGATAATTTTACTAGCCTAAAATAACAATTTACAAAATTTTTCACTGATTATGTAATATATAAAATTATGCTTTTATATATTCAATAGAATAAGCTTGTTGGATATTTCTAAGAAACGAAAACGTAAAATTATTATTATTTTCAGCAATTTAATTGTCACGGAAACAAAGCTATGTGCGAAACAAAAAATTTTATTTTGTGTTTATGACTTATTTTTCTGTAAGAGACAATTTCTTTTTCATTGTATCATCCTTTTTAAAGTATATTCACACTATCACTGGAAAATTGTCGACCCTGACGCGACATACATAAATAGCATGTATTTGCGAGTAAAGAGTTAAAGTTTCTCTTTCAACCGGCATTCAGCGAAGACTACATTGGACGCGTTGCGTCGGAATGCTCGTGTCGGAATAGTCGGCGCTCTTTTCACTCGGTCCATTGGCCGTTTCCATTCGGTTTCCACAGAATTCCATTCGCGCGCAAATCCTCTGTTTTTCCTCTCTATGCCGTACCTTTTTTTCCTCCCTTTTCTCAGTCGTTTTGCAATCTGCGACTTTTGACATGTGAGCTACAGTTGAGTCGGACGCATAAAAACCCGACCCATGAGAAGCATCGACGCAGAATATCAAGTTTAATTTAACAAACTCGATCAATCCGACAAACGAAGTGGGTACGTAGAATGTGTCGTTAACGTTTGTAACCCATATACGTGTTTTTGCGTTCTTTTTCCTCTTTTTTCCCCCTCTTTTTCTGTTTTATTTTAGGTAACTATTGGACGATTCATCGGCTCGTGAAACATTCGCGCCCATCAACATTTGTTTCCGGTTTGTAACAGTGCGCAGCTTTTTGCAGTTTTTAAATGCGATTTTTGAGATAAACTCTCTCGAAAATATTACAATACGATCTCGAGTATGTACTCGACAATGAAAAAACGAAAATCTTTCGATGTGAGTTGAAATAACGCGACGAGATCATCTAGTTTTTATTTGCGTTTTTCAAGTAATAATTTCCAAAAATTCTGCTCTTTATCCAAACTGTAGTTTATTACAGCGGTAGTTCTTTTCAATCGCAAAAGCTGGATTTTATGCAAAAATATGAGAATAATATCACGGTGGAGGTTGAAGTCAATTCGCGAGTTGTTCCCGTTCGGTCATACAGTTATCAAATTTGAATAATCGAATGGATCGGAATGCCAGAGATGCAAATGATTCGACGTACGCGCGATAATCGATAACTTCTGTCAAATGTCGCTTACACAATGGTACGCATCGGATAGCATCCTTTTGCGTATTAACGAAAGCGAAAAATCGGAACTTCCATTAACGATAGAATCGATACGTTGTAAAAAATTCACTACATTCACGCTCACGCGCGCAATTCTCGCTTGTTCTCGCCAATCGGAGATTTCCGTTCTGATTCATTCGATGTATATGTATGTATGTGCAGAAGCCGGGTCGAATCGTAGCAAGTCATTCGTCTGTCGCTGCGCGTCGCACTGCATCTCGTTGCAATCAGCCAACGCTGTGGCGCACCGACGTAAATGCGCTAACACATCGACACATCGATCGTAAAGTGAGAAACTGCAGTGTCTGCATTTATTGTCGGCGACGACAACACACGACCATTTGCAGCCGCAGAGCATGTACGTCGTCGTAACGTTTCAGTACGCAATCCTTCGCTTCTCGGTCGATGCACCTATGGGTAAGTTAAATTCGCGATAATTTCCGTGCTACGCGAACAGCAAAACTATGGCGAAAATAGAATCTTGCCTTCTAAATTTCTTGGAGTGCAATCTCACTCCAAAAAAGTTTAAATACTGCCATTATTAAAAAAGAGTGAAAAATTTGCACTCTTTAATAAAGGCAGATTTTTTACTCTCTTCTTTAGAGTGGGATTCACTCTAAAGGAAAGAAATCTCACTCCTTTTCTGAAGTGAATTTCATCCAAAAGTGGAAATCTCACTCTAAAAAAAGAATAAAAATCACTTTTATTTAAGGGTGCAAATTTTTCACTCTTTTTTCATAGTGGCAATATTTTAACTCTTTTGGAATAAAATTTTACTTCAAGAAATGTAAACAGTATGACTTCTCCGAAGCTTCTTTATGAAATAAATAAACAAAATATTCCTACCGTAAGATTTATTTATTATAATAGGAGCGAAAATATATTAACTTTACGCGTATAATCGTACTGTAAGACGCAAAAAATCGGAATGGATAATACGGATTGAATAATACAGAAAAAGATTTGTCACTAAACAATGGTTCTCGCACTTTTCTCGAACACCATAATGTAAAAAATCTCGTCGAACCTTTCCGATATCGATTAACTACGTTTCGCACCGATCGTGTGCGCGCACTGCGCGCAAACGCAATTGAAAAAATATCAGGGAAATGGAGTCGTACAGTTTATGACGGTCGTCGTTGCAAACAAATAACCCGTTTTCATTGTGGAATATTTTTAACAGGAATATGCATCGTATACGATTTATTTTCAGCAAGTTTCGACAGAAAGTCGGAACAGATTTCAGCTGGACCATATTGCATGAATAATACTTGCTAATAAATTAAACAAAAAGGTAACAAAAACAGAATATTATAGACAATTTTAAAATATGCATTATGCTTTGTTATAGACATTTCATAACTATCGATTAATGACTATAAATAAAATGTCATTAAGCCACTGATATAATTTTTAAAATTTATATAATTAATAAAAACAAATCCAATTTAATAAGTACCGCTATCTAGATTTCTAAAGATATCTTTTAAAGTATCCTGCAATTTGTACTGTAATAGGCGCCTTATAAATTGCGCAGCATTGTCGCTCCCATGATAGATGAATCTCCTAAGCATCGTTATGAAGCTATAAACATAAAAGCAATTCGGAGCGATACGTCACAACGACACACCGCTCTGATTAAACTTCACTAACATGAAGTCATGAACTAAGATATTAGAGTTTAAAATTGCAATAAGTACTACAGATTGCTCTATAAAGCGTTACTCTGAACGTGACTGTTTATTTATTCTGAATGGAGCGTACGACGTTAATTTATATTTATTTTCCTTGGTTTGTATCAAATTTTATCGCATCGCATTACGTATTAATTTCCTTTTAAAATTCTATTTACTTCGGTAGATGAAAACGTCCCTTTTATTTTTGATTATGTTGGTTTCTATGACAAAATAATTTCTATGACTCGTTTCTCTGATAAAATATAAAATTATAAAGACTGCACTGAAACTTTGGCTGTTACGCATTAGTTAGCGATCGGCTTACGATCTACCTGATTTCCGTCTAAATTTTTAAGAAAAAAGTTTTAACGGATAATTTATCGAAGCACGTCTGTAACCCCGTAAATTTTTCGCACTTTCCAGACTTAATACTTCCCCGAAATAAATATACTTCGACTCTCACCGGAATTTTTATAAGCTAAAACAAACGTGCTCTGGTAACGTAGACCACCGACGGATATTTTTTTCCATATTATACTTTCAAGTTACGATTTCCATATGAGAGAGCCGTCGAGTTTACGCCTGGATTGCAGAGGCACGACGATCCCGCCGGCAATAAAACCAGACTCTCGTTGCCTACATAATTTATCCGATGCTGTGCAAGGGCTCCTAATATTCATCCCATATGCGACAGCCATTGTTCTTTGTTATGCGAAATCAATTTAACGCGCTGCTCGAAGGTCGAGTGTCACTTTTCGCCGGTTAATTATTTATCGATTGATTTCATAAGAAAGCGAAATAGCACAGCAGTAGTACATGATAAATCAATCAGCCATTAGAAAACGAAATATATTTCAACAAATTCATTGCTAATCTCTTGTAACTTAGTACAAAATATTGCGAATAAAAATATCATAACAATACAGTATAGTAATTTGAAAAATATTATATAATTCTCTCGTGTATCCGTCTTCTTAATCTTGGCAATTTCACGTCGTCTAGACAAAACTTCTGATAAATGAAGAAAAACGGTGCGGAAATCCTTTTTCCGCGAGAACAAGTCGTCTCGTGTTGTAATGTGAAATATCGTAGGGGCATTTTTTCGCATCGCGATGTCAAACGATTGAGTACCTTGTCTTTCTTGTGCACGAGAATAAGGGAGCAAAATAATACGTCAGGTTTGATGACAGTTCAATGTCCCCATATCCTCAAACTGCTTGGTTCCATTCTCATAGATATATGTATGTGTATATATATATATATATATATATATATATATATACACATACAATGTCTTTTCTCCTTTACCATAATCTCTCTGTCCATATTTGTACCTCCATGTCACTGTAGAATTGCAGAATGTGCAGGGTTGCAAAATACGTATACAGCTAATGTCACGATGCATCCATCATCTCGTCATCCGACAGGATGCAAACATGTATCAATGGGTTAGTCCAAAACTAATTTAAAAATAGCCTTGTAGTTTGTATAGAATAGTGCGCAAAAGAAATCTCAAAGAAAATATTTTAGTAACTATCGAAAAAAATATAAATTTAATAAACAATATTAAGTGAAATAAACCGAGAAGGAATTTAAGAATAAATAAAAGAGAAAAAAGCCATTTTGGTCGAAGCGAATCTTAACTCATATTTCATATATGATTCTCCATTAATTCAACTTCATTTCATCAAAGTGATCAATCGATTGTTGTTGTTGACCATGCTTTTGTTTCAATATAATTGTACTAAGTTATAATTATTGACACAATTTTATTTTGATTATTACTTTGAACCATGCATAATGAATATATCTCATACGTACAGAATTTATCTAGCCTAAGAACAATTTGAATGTTTGAAGATGTTAGATCGTTAGGATCCATTTACTGCTCCAATTCCCTTGAGATTAATCTAAGTGTAACGAACGTATGAACCTCTTCGTACAACTTGAGGTTCGGCATAATCGATATTAGCAATTTTGAGCCATATCCTAATCTCCAGCTCGTTACTTCTCCATCAACGTCGAACGCTTAGCCCTTAAGAAGAGGTCCTCATACAGAGAGTTCACGAATATCCCGTACCGATTTTCTTCGGGAATAATACCGCTCACATTTTCGAAACCCATCAATATATTTGTGAAAACAATGCGAACTAATATCTTTTAACGTATTTTTCCAACTGGAAGCCATCGTTCGTTAAATAATCTTTGTTTTCTCTGTTCTCCCCAGATACTATCGCGTTGTGTCCACTACCAAGTACTTCCAAGACGAGTCTCCAGCCGTCGTTGGATCGAACGCGAAGTATCGAGTGTATCAGCGAGAGTGGTTGAACGTGGAATAGGCGAGAGCGCAGCAGCGGCACGTGAGACGAGTGTCGTCGCTCGAGACACTTGTTGCACGTCGGCCGTCCCTTAAAGAGGGTCTGTCGGCGTCAATATCGGGCCACCGGGTATTTCCCCGGTCGCGAAAGAGGTACACGGACCCTGTTCGTCATCGATATCGCGGAGAGGCGAGAGTACGTAGAGTGTGCCGACGCTGACGAGGGTTTTATCGGTGAACGCACCATCGGGCCGACCGTAATCGCGGCATGTCGCTCGACGAGACGATCGCAGACGATCGCGTGGCGAGCGACGCGTGCCTCGTACGCCTATCGATTACCGTTCGCAAAAAGTGTACGCGTGCCGTCGCCACCATCACGATCGCGACGCACAGTGATCGTTAGCCTGTCAAGCGATCGGTGCCAGAAGCGACGTGTTCGACGGGTGTCACTTGGCATGCCGCCGATCGTCGTGCGACCTCCTTCGGTGGTCGGCCGTCGTCGCTGCTCTTCTTGTCGGTGCGTACGAACGCTCGAGCGGCTCGAATAACAATCGGTAGCGCGGAACCGGAGCACGAAAGCAAAGTACCGAGACGCGTGGCCCACGTGCCGGATCGAAATCGTGCTGAGGATCAAGAGAAAGCGATCATGTGCTACGCTCGGTGACACCGGTCGCGATCGTGCGCGGCGTTACCATTGGCGGTACACGTAGTCAGCAGAGAGCAGAGCTACCACTGCGGGGCGGCATCATCACGTGGTGAGTATATTATATTTGCTGAGTGCTAGGGAAAATAGTGGAAAAAAATAGTAAATATTTTCATTGTATTCAAATAGTAGATATTTTCAGTGTAGGGAAAGAATTGAAATATTAGATTCAATAGATATTTATTTAAAGGATAAACGCTTATAAAAATATTTGGAGTATTTTGCGTAGTATATATAATAGTAAATATATAATAGTATTTACTATTTACATTAACATTAACATTATTTGTCTTTTTTATATTTACTATGCAAAATATTTATTTCAAATATTTTACATAAAATATTATTCCAAATAGTATTTTTCATAAATCCATCCTTTAAATAAATGTTTGTATTGAATTTATTTCAATTTTTATTATATCATATCAAATAGAAGGGTATCATCACCCTTCTCTCTTATCTTCACCAGCTTAAGCATTGTATCTTATGTATTGTGTAAGAAACGACCTAGGGACCTTTCGCATCTGGACTTTAATCCCAATAATCTCTTCGGAGATCGTTGTTATATTTTGCTCCCATAAACAAGAATATATCATTTAACATATAAACAGCTACCTATATTAACGTATCAAAATATTTTATAAAATTTTTTTGTTTTGATTATAACTTTTACATTTTTATCTCTATCTACTTCTGACAATGAGTTGCAATTTTGAACATTTTTATCGACATGCGAAATATTTCATACGTTATAGTTATATATTTTTTCTCTTCAAAGCACTATACATGAACACGAAGATGAAAGGCAATCTATCATGCATTATCAAAGTTATCACATTCTTTTAAGCACAGCGCTTTGCTTCTTTCTAGTTAAAATCGATAAGATGAAAAGGTAGAGACTAAAGGAGATGTATGTGTCCGACTGATCATTTATCATAAATGTCTGTCGGAGCTAAAAATGGTCAAATTTTTATTCTGCACAAGCCAAACTATTACGTAGCTTCAGGCAAACGGTGAATTTCAATCTTGTGTGAGTGATTTGTTTCTCAAAGCAATCATTCATACTCTGTTTGGCGCGACAAGTAGATATAGCCTCGTATGGTCAGACGGACCCGTTCAGTAGTCTGTTAATTACAATTTAGATCGTTTATCGACTGTGTGATTATTGCAAATGTTATAATATAGTAAATTCATTTGTATTAAATTGCTGCATAAATTCTGTCCAGTATCTGAAAAAAATCGTGAAAATTAACACTAAAAGTACCAATGTTTTTTATTCTCTGACGTCCATTTCTACCAATATAGATTAACTTTAATCTTGGTTTAATTTATTTTTATCTTTTTCTGATTCTGAACAAATAAAAAATAAGTAATAAACCGAGATTAAATAAAGTTAATCTTACATTGATAAAAATCGAGCCTAAAAGGACCAAGGAAATAAATTACTATCAAGATAAAGAAAATGATGAAAACCCAAATATTTTATCTATATAGATATAATATTAAAAAGTTAAAAATTTCAGAATCCTATTTTTTACACAAAAAATGTAATATTAAAATAAAAATAGGAGCGATTAATGACCGCATGGTACTTTTAGTATTGAAATCGTGCGCGCTTTAATAATATAGTCAAAATACAATAATAAAATATAAATTACAATTTACTTCAATTCAGTTATACAATATTATAATATTTTAATAAAATAGATACAGTAAAATCATTCGTATAATACATGTATAACACACAAAAAGTGCGCAAAATTTCAACGTTTGCAAAAGTCCTTGCTATAGACATAAAAAATAAATCCGGGAAGAATACAAAGAAAAACAATAAACTATCACAAATCTCGCTGGCAATGCAATACGATCTCAAAATACACGATGTCTACGGAAACTGGAACTTCGGAAATTCTGTTCTCACTAACAGACAACTTACACAGCAATTTAATACCATCATAGCTCAACGATTACAAGCGTGCAATTTTTAGGTGGATCTCCCCGGGCGTGTACTCGGGCGGTTTTGGCTAGGACAAGAGGAAACGAAGACCGGAAGGCTGGATCACCTCCGTGGAATGTCTTCAGGCGCCAAGCGACTGGTGCAGTCGCTTAGGGGCCGGACCGGGGGCAGGGGCACCGGCGGCGGTCGTTCCGACGCCGGTGCCGGGGAAGATAGCGGCGTCGGGGGTGGCGGGGCCAGCACCAGCGCGACGAGACTGTGCCATTACGACAGCGGGCATGAGCTCGACGAGATCTCGGTGATCGGGGCTACCGTCAGGGACAACGAGGGACTGACGACGCCTACTACGCCGTGTCACTGCAGAAGTATTAAGTACGGTAGTGGACAGACGCTTTGCAGCATCGCCGGATTGCCGCCCGCCCCCGCCATACCCGCGCACAGAGCACAGTCCGGTGAGTTCGACTATTGTCTTTTCAGCTTTTATCGTCTGTGTGTGTGTGTGTGTGTGTAGACTCGCATTTCAAATCATCGTGTATCGTTTTGTACGAATTATAAACGTGATCTGACGCCAATAAAATATATTGTAAGAAACTTTAACTTCTCTACGAGAATAATCTTCTTTTTGAAAAAGTTGTATCATTTACAATAAACAAAATATTAAATAAATGTAAAACTACATGGATAAAATTTGTGATATTTTCTTAAAACTAATCAAATAGAATCATTAATAAGATAATATTTGAAAATAAATTCTGAAAATGTTAAAAAATGTTGCAAAATATTTTCATCGCCAATTTAAGTTTTTAGACAAAAGTCTAAAAGACACGAAACTTATTTAAATCTGGATATCTCAATTATTAAAATTAATATTGTCTTCTTAAAGTAAAATCCCTTCTTAAAGCAAACAGAATTGAAACTGATTATAAATTGAAAATTCAATCCTACCGATTGATTTTTTACATTATGTAACTATAGTAGAATTTCTACATTTTTTTAAAATTTAAACGTAATGCAATACATAATACAATATTGTAATAGATTTTCAATGTTTTATTTGCGGGGTTTATTTGACTAACCTTTTCAAGATATTTTTAATCATGGCAGCTTCTGTTTCTTTTATAACAATCCGTAGATTCATACATATCTATCTGTATACAATACTATTTGTCATTGTCACCATAAATAAATTGAAAAAAATGTTAGCAATAAATTGCATATGGTAACACATTGTCGAGAACGAAAAAGCACACATTACTTACTGATTACAAGTCTAAATCGTGTTTCATTTATCTTCTTTCGAATTTTTCGAAAATGCACGTAAAATTTATGAACCCAACCTCGTATGTCGCGTAACTTTGGACTTTATTCCGAAAGTCATATTTCGTATGACTGTGGGGATAAAGTCCAAAGTTATGTGAATATAGACTATAATATAAGGTTACCCATTTTCGATTCAGTAAGTTGGATAGCCTTTCGTTGCAAGAGAGCATAGTCGTCGACTGCAGCAATGCAGTAACGTAGAATTATGTAACGACGCACGTAGAATGGTTGCAAGCGGCAGAAAAATGCAGACAAGCTGACCGCGGGAAACCATTGATTTTTATTATTGCGCGTATTTCTCTCGCGCCTTCGGACAATCACGAAGTCGCTGTTGATTCGTTCGTTGTGCACACCATCGTTCTCGACACTGCGGTCCAGTCTGCAACGAGATATTTATTGATACAATGCAAAACATATTTACTATGTTTTGTTAGCGCGAAACCATAAACTAGGCCGGAATATTTCACAAAACGTAACGTGATGCTCGTTCGTATCTTCGCATATAACTTATTGCGCTCCATAAACAGTCATAAATTCTCGTTCGCGTCTGTAAGAAGCAGAATTTTTACTTAGAAAACGCGTCTCTCTGTTTTATACTTAGCCTCGCAGCACTTTTTTAATCTCTTCGCTTTGCGAAAAGCAGCGCTGCTGGTCGGTCTTTTCTCGAGATTTTCCTCTCGAGCGAAATATACAATTCTACCTGCTTCTCGACGGTCTTTATCACGATCTCACGTCTATAATTCCAACCGACGGAATATCTATGCCAGGATCTCTTGCATCACACGTGTAATTGCGAAGGTATTGTGTATATTGTAACATTCAGAGAGGGAAAATGCATGCCGCGATTTTGCTGGCAACCTATCTGACAAAATTGCGTCTCTTGACTTGAACATTAAACTAGACTAAAATATTAACCTTCAATGTGCAGTCATATTTTTACTCCTTTTATCTGCAATCTGTCTTTTCCTGTCGAGTTCAACTTTTTTTTACTGTTCTACACTTTTCTGACTCTCCTTTAAACAAAATTTACACTTTCTTTTATAACATTTCTATTTTACATTTCCAAATAGATTTTTTAAGTCTAAATGTGTTAAAACTTTTATTTAATAAAATTTAAAATTTGAGCGAAAATAAAAGTGAATTTGAGAATGAAATTTCGCTTGTACCAAAAAAGATCTGAATTGTAGACGGAAAGTTAAGTGTATTTTTCTGCCTTATCGTCATGTATATAATTAAGTTTTATTCAAGATAAACAAGATATTTAAATGAAATGCAGGAAAGTCGTAATAAAACACGTTTCCGCCATTTCGTTTCAATCATATTAATCTCTTCTATTTGCTACTAAGTAATATCTGATCTCGTAGAATGCAAATGTTAATAATTGCTTGTTGATGTCTGCTGAATAACTGATTGTGTAATTACTTTTTCTAATTTACATATAATATTTTAAAATTAAGCATTTGCATATTATATATAAATACGAAAAAAGGAGTATGTTGGAAATGAAAAACAAACAAGTATATACATATTATACGCATATACAAAGGAAATATATCAAATTATTACAAATGAAAATTTATACATGTTCTCATAATCATAATGTAACACCAAAAGTTAAGCATAAATTCAGAGAAAAGAAAATGTATATAATTGTTTGCATGCCTGTCAGCGTAAAGAATAAAAAGTCCTTTATTAATTACATTCTTAGAATATTCTTATAAGGTTCCTTAAGACTAATGGATCGGAAAAGCAGCGCGTTTCAGGATTTTACGTAAATCTTACGATACAGCTAGAAGGGTTTCGATCAACTTTGACGCTATTAGAAGGAATAGCTGTTACTGTCTTTCGAGGAGCTTAATGCGCGCTTTGACTTATCGTCGGAAGAGGCACCTAAGAGGCTGTAGTTCGAAATTCGCGTTTAAACTGTAAGATTAAAGTACAAATTCGAAGGTGCTTTAAAATATTAATGATGATCGCGGCTATTACCTGGTAGTCATGGTGATGGAAGAAAAAGAGGTGATTTTCGTAATATTCCTTGCAGACTTGGACATAAAATTAAGATTGCCATTAAACGATCACGATGATGGTGCAATCCGAGCGATTGTTGTGGATTTCGGCAATATCTTCGATCGTAAACGCGAGAAGCTTTATGTCTCCCTTTGAGTTCCGTTACACCAATGATGGCACGACGGAGGCCGATAATACTAATCCGCTAATCGACAGTCGTTGGGCCCTGGCATCAGCAGTAGTTGCCGATGATATCGCGGGAAATTTACGAGCAACGGATTTCGATAATGGTCGATCTGATTCGTAGACATCTCCATTCTTTTGACCTAATTACGGACATATATGCGAAAAATCGATAAAAACCGCTACTGGTGAAAAACACTTGTTCTATCAGCCTTTGTTAAACGAAACATCGTGTGCAGATCTTGAAAGCGAAAGCGCAAAAAAAAAATCGAAACATAGCTTGAGTTGTTGGCTGACACCGTCAGAGACGTGAGCTTTAAATTATCGTGAAGAACGTTCAAGTTAAAGTGCCTATCAAAGAGCCTATCTCCATATGTCGATACCGTAATATTTTAACCGAGATAACAGAGAATGGAAAACTCGATCCATTAGCTTTAACTTCACAGACATTTCTGTCACGTTTAAATCACGCGTTCGTTTAAAAAATGTTTCGTCTGAAGATTTCTATAACTTACAAAATTCTTTGCCAAACAATTCGATAAAAATTTGATTTGTACAATATTTGTGAAATATTTCACTGCTCCGAATAAATCTTGCGAAATTTTTAACACGGATATGCTGTTAAATTTATAATGTAAAGTTATATAATTTGAGTTATTTTTAATTATTTATATTTATAATAAATCGTCATTGATTCTTTTTAATATGTTATTTAACTGAAATAATGGAGTAAACTGTTTAACTTAAGAACTGTATTAAAATTTATTTAAATTTAGTTTATTATTTACCAAGTGCACATATATTAATATGTATGTTGTTTGTTTTGGAATTAAGTAATTCAATCACAGAAATTGATTTAAATTTTGATACACATGGAAGTTGAAAATAAAAATATCATTTAACTCACAAAGAATTGGAAAAAGTAAATAAAGGAATTTAAGACTAATGGAGAGTACAACACGGTTAGTAATGTCGTAAGTTTTTTATTTTGCGAAAAGGATAATTTTATTAGGTCATCTTTATTCCAATTTGATTGTACGTTTCGATTTTCTTTGGAATCCTTTTCAGCAGATATAAAGATTTTGCAAGTGTTAGTTCAACAGTCCATTAAGAATAAGTCACTCACATATTCCCAAACCCTGAAGTGATATCTAATCCAATGAATTATATAATGAATATGAAAAGGATATTAAGGGATTGAGTTGCGATTGCTTCTTTGATATCTAAAGAGCGATTTACACGGAGCGACTTTACTCACTTTCGGCAGCGACTAATGACGTCATTAATTCATCAGCGAATTTTCTCGACGCTGCTTTTATTCGCTTGAAGCAAGCTTTTTAAATTCGTCAGCGAATTCACTCGCAGATGAAAGCTTCCCCCACACAATTGTTTTTTTTTCATTCGCTAGTGTCTAAAATTTTAAAGTCGCAACATCGAGTGGTCGCTGGTGATCAAACGAATAGCTGGGCAACTTTAGCAGCGTCAAAAGAAGCTCTAAAACGTTTGCTGAAAGCGAGTAAAGTCGCTCCGTGTAAACCGTTCTTAACAGTACATTACTTTACAAAGAAATATTTTCTTAAGAGAAACTATTTTCCGGAAATGCCAAAATTGATAGACAGTATATAATCTTCTGAATGTAACCTTCCCGATTTCCTCTTCTATAGAAACTTTAGAAATGTAAGATGATAAGAGATGGGAAGTTGCTAATGCCAGGTTGATTAACTTGAAAGTTGCCGGAGCAACTTACTACAACAATGGAGTACATTCTCCATTGTGTGACGGAGGCTTTTTTCCGATCCACTAACTTTTCTCACTATTAGAACATCGTTCAAACTGCGCGTGTCGCGCGATACAGGCTTGTATCCGAAAATCTTCAACAAGAAAACGGAGCAACTTTGCCGCGATCGTGGAAGTTCACGTGAACGGACGTCAATGCCGCTGGAGAAGTGGATGCACGGGAAGTCTTCTTTCCGTCTACTCGAACAAGGAACTCGATCGAATGCAGTGCATGCTACCGCCACGCGCACACGCGCGCTTGCACGAAAATCGCAGTCAGCAACAATTCCTCGGAGTTATGTGTTTGCGACGTGTCTACTAAATAGGCGAGCAAGTTTAGACCCATTTCAATGTAGTTTCGCAGATACAGGAGCGGTATTGCGTCGACGATGTTAAGCTGGCCCACCTACGGATATCGCTATTCACTTCGCGGTTGGTCGCTTCACCGCCAGAACGGCTGTCGTTTCGGTTAGTATACGCTACCCAGGAAGAACAATGAATTCGAATCGAATAACTTGGAGTTAGGTGAGATAGGTTTCGCTTTTAAAGTTCATTAATTAGTTTTCAGAAATTCAATAACGACTATTTAAATTTTAAATTATAAAATTATAAATTTCTATTCTAATTTTTCATCAGAAAAAGCGTGATCTAATAAAAAGAATTTACTTTTTGTTATTGCTTAAAATTTAATTATTATTAATCCTCTGTTTGCAATCCCTTCGTCTGCAATCTGGATCTTTTTTGTCCACATCCATTTTTTTATTATTCTAGATTTTAAAAAAATTCAAGGTTACTTTTCAACATCTCTTTACATTACGAAATATAGGTTTTTTTTAATTTAAATGTTAAAACCTTTATTTAATAAAAATTGAAATTTGAGTAAAGATGTGTGTAAAAAAGGAGATATGGATAAAATTACCAGATTTTAAACTAAACAGTGAAACTCTTTTATGCATGTTTTCTTATATTGTTTGATGTGCTAAATTATTTGCAAACGTTTATTTCAAACTGAGTTGATGAGAACATATTGAAAATGCATTAAAAGTAGCACAATTTCGTTGAAATCTGATCTTTCATTGCAATTTTCAATATGTTCCCATCAGTTTAGCTTGAAATTAATGTATGTAAATTATTAAGCACATTAAAGAATAAGAAAGATTTCACTGCTTAAACTAAAATTAGCTATTTTAACGCCTGGACAATAAATAAAACTTAATTTTGACCAACGTAATGGAATCCTTTTTATGCATATTTTTAATTTTCTTTGAAATGCTAAATCATTTGTAAACGTTAATTTCAAGCTAAACTGATGGGAAATAATGGAAAATTATAATCAAAGATCAGATTTCAACGAAATTGTGCTTTTAATGCGGAACATATTCCCGTCGAAATCGATTTAAAATAAACGTTTGCAAATGATCAAACACTGACATATCAAAAAATACAAGAAAACATGACAGGAAAAGTTCCATCGTTTAAGTCAAAATCTAGTCATTTTACTCATTCTCTTGAGAGTAAAATTTTGCCAAAAAAATTTGACTTGCAGACGGAGGATTAATTATGTCACTTTTTGATTATTATAACAGATTAAAAATAATTAAATAATACAATTAGTGAATTACAATAGTGCATCTTATTGCAATTAATTTTGAATTTTTCCGCAGTACAGAGAATTCCATAAAATAAATGGATGCAAATATCACATGCATTTATGAAACATAATAAAAGAGACATATATGTACATAGTAGAATATTTAGTCGTTATCAGCTGCTTTTATTATACATATTGCCGTACGGTTGCATTTTGGTGAAGTAGCGAGTTTCAGCAGGCCCTCTACGGACACGCTATCGGAAAAAAGTGCAGTTTACGGATGCAGTCTAAATGTATATGCATAATACAATGCGTCTCACGAGAGTTACCGTAACGATCTTGATAAAGGGAGAAGAGCACTTTTCCCTGCAATTTGCTTCTAGATGGCAGAGTAGCTATTTACTTTACTACTATCTGCTATCATAAGAATTGCAAAAAAACTATGTGACATTTTTATTAACATGTGTTCGTATCACTTTATAGTGTTTATAATTAATTTTATTATATCATACTACAGCTATTTTTAATATTATTTAATGTAATATCCGTTTGAGTAAATCAACAAAAAGTATATTTAGCGAATGCATATATCTTAATATATTTTTATAAATATGCACTGAATTGGTATTCTTGTATTTAATGTTTTAAAAAATTTAGACTGTTTTAACTTGTAAAAAATATAGATATATTTTTTTGAAAGCATCTATTAAATTAATCAGATATTTTTCTTGAAATTTATATTTGGAGTAATATAAATATGTGCAATGCCCATTAATTTGCAACGACTGTCTAAACTGACGAAATATGAAGAAAATGCATAATAAAGTTTAATACTCATGTCGTTTTAGGCGGCTATAATAGCAAAATGATATGGTCATGGAGATCGTAGAAGAACCAGAGAACTAGGTGCAAATTGGTGGATTAAGGTATGTTCGAGCAACGCGAATAAAAGTGACGAAGAAAGTTGTGATAACTTTTGTCCGATGCTGCTGGTGCTTTTCATACACAATACAGTCAACATCCCTATTTTTATTTGGTGGTGAAAAGTTTGAAGCATGTGGCCAAGATAAAAGTTACTCGAGAAAAAAGAAGAGAAAGAGAATAGCGGAGGAGTAAAATCGAAACGTTGGACTTTGCGCTAAATGGGAAGTCTTAGAGATAGAAAGAGGATCAGGAAAAGTCCGGTTAACTGCAATCTCGTTCCGTTTGCACGAGTGATATCTATGTCTTTTCATTAAAGAAATTAATCTCTGACACTGCCGGCGCTTCCGCCGATGGTTACAAAAAGGATCGCTCGGGGTAGTTTTAAAACGCTCAAAGGTTTGTTACTTCTGGATTTGGTCACAATCGAAGATATATCGCACGATTTTCACGATATTATTTCAATGATATTACATAGAAAGCCATTTCTCGACAAATGAAAAATCGAATCGAGAAAATAAAGAATAACAGTCTCAATCTCTAACAAAAACAAAATGTATTTCTGTTTCCTATTTTGTAACAATTTTTAATCAGTATTATTTTTTTAAATATATTGTATCATCTAAAATAATTTTAAAAAATTTCAAAAATATTAACATCCTATAAATTATGAAAATGCATAATGTATGTATAACTCCTAAATAATGTAATTGCTATAAATGATTAATATTGTATTATAATATTTCGTTGGACAAATTACTCATCTTTCTAATAATGAGTAATTATGATACTAATGATACTATTAATGATACTTAAACTTTTATTTTTATTATATATATTATCGGTACAAAATCTTTCCCTGGAATCTTCCAAATGTTTTAGGGGCGGTTTAATGTTGGTAATCCTCCTAATTGAAGGTCGCGCTCAAACTTTGAGTCACAAACTCTCAAACAAGTATTTAATGGCCGGAGAACTTTTGAAATGATTAAACACGTCCAAAAACTAAAGCGATTAACTTGTAATATTACGGAAAATCCGCGATACGTTTAACTGAAAATGTTAATCTTAATATAAGTCTTAATATAAGTTTACGCGCGCGCACGTTTTGATGTATTCCAAAAAAAAAAGGAGAAATATTACGCTGTTGCGAAAAATAAGAGAATAACGAGAATATACTTAAAAGAGCAATAATTGCAAAAGAGCAATAATCTATTATCGATCTAACTTCAACTTTTCTCAACGTAAATAACAATCTTGATTACCTTCCTCCTATCCTTTGACGATTCTCTCCTATCCTTTCTCTCCTTTTCTCTCTCCCTTTCTCGTACACACTCCTTCACTCCAAAATAGCTTTCTCACTAGGCGCTATTGATATCGCATCAGCGTTATACAGATAGAGAGGGATCAATACTTCGGTACTCCCAATACCTCGAGAGGTTGAATGCAACCGTGAAGATTCCTTTGTAATAATCGCGCGGGACCTTTGACGGAGGCTCTCCGTTATCATCAAGCTCTACTTCCTTCGCTTCCATTGCCACGAGCAGATTGATTTCCTGCGGTGCGACAGCGTCTACGATTGAAGCAATTACAGCACGGGACGTTCTAAGTGAACTTCGGACTTATTTCGAGACGGCTTTCGAAACTCGGCCATTGCTTCTAAAGCCTCGTTATTAGTTTGCTTGTTAGATAGTAATTCTCACTGTTGTACCGGTATAACAAAATTAAATAAACTATTCACGTTTAACATTGAAACTCGTATCAATCGATTTTATCTGTACAAATTTAAAAAACGCAAATACATACGCGATGTTCTGTATTCTAACGTACTTACTCTTGCTCAGAAATATTTTTAAAGTCGCTCGCATGATAAAAGAAATATCAAATATATTGTAGTTTCTCAATTATAACAGTTTAACAATTTTCCAATGATTTAAATTTTGATTAAATCCTCCCTTCAGGCGTGAAATCAGCTTATATGAAAATCGCGTACATGTTCCTAGTTGTGTTTATGTTCCTGTCGTCGTCGATGACATCAACAATACTCGACTGCATGTCAACAAGAGACAGTGGACAACGAATCGACGTTAATTAGACGAGCACATACACAACGTTCGGAAACAAGATGACGATTCCATATACGTATGTGAGAACTCTAGGTTTATGTTGGTCCAGTGCGATACAACGTTTGATAGCACAAACAGATACGATATGAACCTGTGCTCTGATTGGCCTTCGGCCAAAATCCCTTTACAGTTCATATATATCAGAGCTTTAGGCTTTGTGCGCATAACGTGGTGTTTATAAATCGCATTAAAGCTCACTGTTATATTGACGTTATGCGAGAATCGACAGAGTAAAATTCTGATAACGTGAACGATGCTTAAGAAAACAAAAATTATATTCAATATTTCTTTAAATTTGTTATAGAAAGTCGCGAAATTAATTTCGACTTTGAATATCGTGAATCCAAAGTTTTATTTTTCTTTATTTTATGTACCGCGTGTTGCATATATTAGTCAATATATTGATATATCAGATTATTTTATAAATGTAATATCTTTCCTAACACACACAAGGTATTATATTTATAAAATTAATCGATTGATTACATTTATAAAATTGATCGATTGATTACATTTTATAAATGTAATATCTTTTCTAGTAGGCATTACAATATATTTATAAAATAGCCGACATACTGACCAATATATTGATGCAACACGTGGTACATGCTGTGTTGTACAACAGAAATGCTAAATATTGTGAAGTTTATATTCAATATTTAACTTACTTCAAATATATTTCAAAAATTTTTCTTATATATTAGGCACACAAATTGAATATATACAAATATATTGTACATGGATCTGTACAATATATTTTATTTTTCCGATATGACTATCGATTCAAGAAACATGTAAAACCTTTAGTTAAAATTTATATACGCTAACACGTTACGAATTATTTCGTTGTATTTTACGTATAGAAATAATCTCGTGATAAATTGAACTAAAAATTTATGTATTTTAAATAATTCTTGTCATTTTTTCATACGCGCACAATCAGAACTTTCTATTTTTGTGGAGGAAAACCTAAACTTAATTTTCTGCAAAATTAAAATTATTGTTATCTATTATATATGTATAATATACAATCTCAAAATTCATGCAGTTATTTAATATCTTGCTATAAGACAAAGAGTTAATTAAAAATTCACGTGTTATTTTATGAACTTTTGTTAATATTAAAACTTGAGCGACATTCAGGAATTGAATATAATAAAATATTCGAACAGCGCTTTTGTAGGGAAGTCTTTTGTGCGTTTTCGATAACGAATACCGACATCAAATTTCTGCACGTTCGCAATGAAGCGCACTGCGTCGGTCCGGACTGGATCGATGTGGTCGACTAAGTGTATTCTGAATATTCCGTTGCATTGAAATTTTCATCAAGCTCGTGAGAGAAAACGCAGCTCACGGCAATGAAATCGGAAAGGACGGAGTGAACAATAATATAACTGTGTCAGTAACTTTGAAGTCTTCATATAATTCTGCAACGGTCTCGTGACTTCTGTTGCGGAATTATCGACGGAGTGCACGTTGAATTTCCCAACTTCCATCCAACGATCCTATTCGTTTTTCAATATGACTGTGTATCTATAATTTTGCATATATTTCAATGATTAATAGTTTGAATGGAAACCACTTCACGCAAACTTTGACGATTAAAATATTTAATAAAATTATAGACTTAAAATAAATATTCGATTTCATTACCATGTTGGAATCAAAATTGCATCAACTTAGAAGATCAAATTAAATGTAGATAACTCAATACATTAATAGTATTTGATTCATAAAAATATTTTATAATTGCAATTCATTGATTTTTTGTTTTCTTTCAAAGTAAAATATAATTAATTGCGTAACTCGAGAAATATATTCATTGATTTTTTGTTTTCTTTCAAAATAAATTACGTAACTTGAAAAATATATTTCTTAAATATTTCTTGAATATAGAAAAATTTAAGTTTCTTAGAAGAATTTAAGTTTCTTTATTGACCACTTCTTTATTAGTGAAATTGATTAGTACATAAGAATTTTGGCACTAAAAATATCAATATTATTCTGTAGCTTGTTATTTTCTGCAAAATTCTTTACTCGCAAATTGTACCGAACATAATATTAATTATTTTAAAATAGCAAAATATGCATAGAATTATCTATTCTAATCTTAAATTTTCTAATCTTAATTCTCATACTTAATTTGATATTTATGCTATGAAACAATATTAGAAATTTAAATTTATGTTTAAAAATATCGCGTATAAAAGAACTGATAATTAAATATTAATTATAGGGATTCAAGTTCTCAAACAAACACGATATGGTAAATATCCTTCGTATTCTACATCCTCCGATGAAGTCTATTCCCATGCTATAAGCAGCTGTATCGTTAACATGGCGCGAGTAGTTGGGGAAATTTACATACAAAAGAGCCAAGATGTTAAGGCTGTCGTAGGAGGAAGAAAAGAATGAAGGTGGCTTGAATAATTTGACTGTAGTTAGTACCCATAATTTCGAGGATCGTTTTCATGTTTGAAATCAAGATCTTAAGATGTTCTCTTTTTTCACGTGCACAGAAAAATTTGTCTGCGAGACAAAGAGTGTTCACGTTAGAAACATACTACTCTGATTTTCATATTTAAGAAATGGGATTATCGTAGATTTAATTCTTTCGCAATTTCACTCAAAAGTTATTGCGCCACTTGCCGCGCCGGCAATTAGAAATTTTAATGCGCGCAGATAATAATAATTTTCGCGTGTCGCGGAAAATGCTGAGGTACGCAGGTTCTCCTAATGCTATGGCGATTCTGCGCGGATTATAAAATGACCAACGAACTTCGTGGTTTGCGGACTTAAAATATCCCGGACGCATTTAAGCCGCTCCGCATATGGCGCTCGCGTAATAGCGTAGGATGGAGGAGAATAAAAAAAGAGCGAACATCGAATAATTTTTACGACGGTCTAACTATAATCCTGGAGAAAATGCATATACGAAGATGGTGTTATAACAACGATGAGACGGCATTTGAGCTTTGCGAGCTTATGTCTGGTATTCTTTCAGGTGAAAGAATTCGAGTTCACGATTTTATCCTAGAATAAGCGCACCCTATATTAAAATGATTAACTTCTAATCTTTACAAATAGCACAGTGATTTCTATTAGTATTTTAAACTACAATTTCTCATAATCACGTTATCAGTATTTATTTTACATAAAATAAAGAATATTTTATTTAAGATAAGATATTGATTTTAAATAAAATAAAGGAGGAGTAATAATAAGATAAATCTTAAAATAATGAACGGAGAAATTTCGATCGCTTGATAAGAGCAGACTGAATCACTGAGAGAGTTTGCACTTCCAAATTTAGGATGCTTGATGATCGTAGTAATCGAATATCGAGTTTAATTTTATTATCTCACGCTTCGTTAGTTCAGTGCACGTTCAATGGATCGATAAGGACGTCACTATTTTAAGCGCTGCTTATTCAAATTTATGAGGTGTCGTTTTTCGGCTATAATATTATTAGTAGAAGAACCGTATCGCATGATGTTCTATTAGACAATTAAACCAAATTAATGCGGCAGTGATTGCAACAATGATTGCAATCACTGCCGGATTAATTTGATTGTGATCGCAAACGATTGAAATAATACCGTTCAAGTTATATCTATTGAAATATAAATCACTTAACGGAAATATTCTGGTATATCATAATGCGCGAGTCTCTGAACTTCACTCCCGTCAAGCATCATTTTACTGATCAAACCACATCGCTAATGCGAATCCGCTACCAATATCCTGTAATTGTTTTTCGAACCAGGAAGTTGAGTGTCGCGTTCCATCGCGTTTACCCTTCCTGTATTACGCTCGATATGACGGCAGCCGGTAGTTGTTTACCGGACATATTTTCGAGTAATGCACGGGGATGGATGGCGAGCTGTCCATATCCAGAAGATCGATGTTACTTCTAAAGCGAAGAATTTCATTTGTACAGTATATACACGAGGAGTACATATTGTCAGTCATGACTGAAAATAAGCTCTTACTCGTATGGCTGTGTTCATCCACGAAATAGTATATAATTTTTCATGTCTGAAATAATCTCGCTATTTAAATAGACAATTATCATAAAACCTCTGTCAAACCTTGCTATATTTCTCTTCGCATTTCAATTAATTTTTGCGATATGTATAAAAAATATATTTTAAAGTATAACTATGTTAAACCTTGCGTACGTCCAGTTATAAAAATAAATACTGTTACAATTTAATTCCTATAATTCTGCAATTCTTATAGATAATATTATGTTTTCATAGCTTACTGAATTTTTAAATGAAATTTTTGAGCCCTAAAAAACAAAGTGATATTTATCAATCTGCGTTCTGATTCAATTCTGATCAAAAGTAACGTTTCGTAAAATGTCTTTCAAAAAGGTTTTCCCATTTGTTCGATCCATCATTGATTGATTTCCCATAATGTATCTGAATGATCTGATGCTCATGTTCACATTTCGACAGTGCAAAACAGAATTCCGTGAGTAACGTCACTAATGTACGTTCGCAACGTCACTTCATTAGCATCAAATCGAATTGATACGCAGCAGGTGTCTACTTGGTGAAACTTCAATTTTCCTAAGTTTCCTAAGTACAGCCTACAAAGTGTTGCCTAAAATCTCGTAAATTCAGGCTACGTGTCTCCTATGATAAAAAGACAGCCTAAGATACACTTTTTTGTTTAAGATATAACGAATATTAGACATACATTATGTATAATATTCATTGTAACATCTGATGAATTAGTTTTATATTTAAATTAAAAGACATTATATTTTATTTCCATAAAATTTCATGAAAATTTTACTTGAATTAATTGGAAAATAAAGAGTGTAATTTTTTAAAATATAAAATAATTCTTTTTTTATTCTCTTTCTCTCTCTCTCTTTCTCTCTCTCTCCTCTTTTCTCTCTTGGCTCTTCTTCTTGATTCTATTTATTTAGATTATTTCTTTTTTTTACTCTTCCTTATTTTTTCCAAAGTCTCACATTTTTATATATTATATATATTTATTATATTTTATTGTATATGCAACACTATCCAAGTATCCAAGTAGCGTATATACATTGACAATTTCAAGTTGAAAATTTCTGGTTATATTGAAAGCATAAACGAGACAGAACGATCGAGAGTCAGCAGAACGAAGTGAAGTGCTTATATGCCGTGTAAGTAGCTTCGCGATAGACGTAGCCTCAGAGATTGACTCACAAAAGCCGAAGAAAATTAGGTGTCAATCACTTCAGTTCACAAAAGAGGAATTTTGTCACGCGTCAATCGTCCAAGGACATCTATTTATGTGGTGGAAGAAAATTATGTACATTGACGATCGAATATACTTTTCATGTGTAGTATTATCGAATGCATATTATATCTTATTCTACTCTCAATAAAAATATTTTATAATAAATAAAATTTGATATTACATATCAATTCTTTCATTTGTTTAACTGGAATGATTATTTAACTAGAATGATTTGAAGAATGTTTTCATCAATTTATATTCTTAATTATAGCAGTAATTAAATATTTGACTAGAAATAAAAAAAACTTATAATTGTTTGATAAATAAATAACTATATATGTACATAGATTTGAAACTGAGAACTATAACATACTTTGTAATTATAATAATAATAATAATAATAATAATTTTAGAAATAGGAGAATTGTAAATATATTTTTATATCAATAATATAAATAACATTATAATATTTATATTGTAATATGCTTTTAATAATAAATTAATATTTTAATATGCTTTTACATCAATAATAAAATAATTTTATTCAAATTAAATCTAACTATTAGGTGTTGGAATTAATTCGTAGCGTTTTACAAGTGATGGGAAGTACTTTCATTAATGTATTTTTTAATGCTCATGTGAAATAAATAACATTCTTTCATTAAAAACGCTACGAATTAATTCCAACACCTAATATTATATATATATATATATATATTTTTTTTTTAAGATTAAATCAAATATAATACTTTTCTTTAAATATTAAAAAGTTGCACTAAATAGACTTTGATTTATATTTTAACTAAACTAAAAATCCGAAAGCTTATTTCTATTTCTTTTGAAAATAGTTCATATTTGAATATTCGTTATGATAGTTACATGTTGAAACACACGTACTGTTTCACATCTTTTAAATCTTCGGATATTCAATTCTCAGACAAAATTTATGAAATTTATATCATACAAATTACACCCGCTTGATCACGTCGCTAAAGTGCTAGTTATAATAAATCCGTTGGATCTCATCTTGGACTGACTTTTCTCTAAGTCCTCTAAGATATTGTGGAAGATACAATAAGATATTGTGGGAGATATTATACAGGTTTTCAATTCAACTTTTGTGCATCCTTTATGAGTGTTCAAGTAGCAATATACTCTCTTTCGTATACAACACCAGGAAAAATATTTTGTTCTATAAACAAAAATTTTGAACAACCAAAATTTGATTGAAATATACCAAACAAAAATTTTTGGTTAAAATGTATCGAACAAAACTGTAATTTTATACGAACTAAATTATTTAATTGGCATAAACAAATTTTGTTATTTAGAAGCAGAGAAATCATTTTGCAAATTAAATTTTTGTTATATAAACAAAATATTTGGTTACTGTTAAAAAATGCCTTAACTGAACAGTTTTGCTGAAGGCATTAAGTTTTTTTCCTAGCATAGAGTATAGTGATAAAAGTTCTCAGTCTTAATATTTTCTTATCCGCAATCCGTACATTTCATGTGAAATGTCAAGTAAGATAAAGATGTAATAGTATATCAGTCATATTATTCATATTCTTATTATTTGTTTGCTACAGTGCGCAAAGGTAACATTATCAACCGATGAAGAGAATACATGAGAATACTCGACTTGCTGCGAAGCAAATTTATGAAGATGGTTACGAGTACAATTTAACGTGCACCTAACTTGATTAATGAATGCAGTTTAATCCTTTTGCGCGCCAACATTATTCTCGTCGAGACTCGTTTGTTCGCTCTTGGAAATGCACTCGCGGACAATCCGTAGCTTCACATCGGCCTTTTGTATTTAAAACAAACCAAGGCTCATCTCAGATAGGTGGTCGGTAAAAAGCAGTTCACGTGCGATTAAGCGTCGCCCGGTAAGTGCTCACGCCTGCCGACCACAGCCGAGATCGCATTCTGCATTTTGTATGATTAACGTGCAAGCGTGCGGATGCTTCACTTATACCGCACTAACAAATGCCCATAATTCTCTACAACGTCACCGTCCTTCGTGATTAATGCGGACTATTAATTGCCGTGCCTTGAAAGTCGGACGGATTTATATTTCGCAAGGGACGTTCCTGCCTCTTTCTGTACGTGAGAGATGCGATTTTCAAACGTATACGAGTCTTGAGTTTATACACACTATTGTACGGATAGCCCGAAGTCGTGCTTTATCAGAAATTGGTAAATCAACTGTTGGGCAAACTACATAAATTTAGTGTAGAACTTTTCGAGAGAATGTACAGAATTGTTCCAATTTTATCAATTCATACATGTTTAAACGTCTGCCTAGCTGGCCTTCTTCCATTTAACCAAATTTTAATGAATAAATTATATAATAATGTGCTATTTATGTACTCGGCCCTTAAAAATTGAAATTAATTGAAAATAGTAACGCATAAATCGAAGATATATTTTGTATAGTTAGATAGTGTAATTTTACAATTTTAAACGATTTAGAGATGAATATAAGACTGCTCCAAGAGGGAAGTCCCTTAAGGGATGCAGCGCAAAAATTGAAACTAAGTGAATATGAAAGCGCATAAATAGCGCATAAATCTTGTGTATTTAATTTTCCAAATCAATTGTTATTCACATATAGGGAGCTGACTGACAGTCTACTCAGCTCCCCATAAAAATTTTTTTTTAATTAAATGAAATAAGTGTAAAAATTTTTTTGCGGATTTTGAGAGCGCATAAATAGCGCATTATTATATAATTTATTTATTAAGATTTGGTTAAGTAGGGGGGGGGGGCAGTTAGGTAGACGTCATGTTTAATCATGATAAGCACTGAATAGAATTATAAATATTGTATAAATACACGTTATACAAAACAACGTTTATAAGATTGATTTAAAGCAACTCGTCGTCATGAATACTTTGCAATCTATATATATGCAAAATAATTTATAGAGATACTACGTATTCATTAATATATGTGATCAATTTGATCAAAATAACAGTAAAGTTATACTTTTGCCATTTTTTCAACATCGAGTGTAGGTACATATTGATATATCTGTTCAGTTGTTAAAAAATTTATAATAAAATATTACGCGAACGAAAGTTTTCTACTCCTATGAATCAGTAATCAGTGCAACGACAGTGAGTACCAACGAACAAGTTATTTTTGCTCGTAAAATATCAGATTTTTATTCATAAAATCGAACAAAGTTACAATGAAATCGCACGAATGAATTTGAAACTAGCCATGTAAATATAAGAAGTTTTACACAGTAACTTTTGAAAAATCTCACTTTGCCTCACAATTTTCATATGTTATATTTCAAACTTTCTTAAAACGTATTATAATGAAAAATTTTTACATCAATATAAATATCAATGAGCAAGAATCGTTATCAAGCCACTGATCTAATTGAAATATTCATCTCTTAATATCATTAATATACATCTCTTAATATAATTAAATGTGAAAATTTTTTATTACGAATTTAAAAAAATATTCAAATAAATGTCATGATTCATATATGTGATATTATATCCATATTACGAGAAAAATTACAGCAGTAATTTATCCATACAATTTTGTTATTAATGAAAATAATATACTACCATTATGAGCAAAAACATGTTCGTATCTCTTTATTTTCATTTTTAGCTTTCTCTCTGGATTATATTCACAAATTCGTGGCGATTTAATCTAATGAATAAATTATTGCTAAACTATCGCTTAGCAATTAATTACTAGTTGCATGCAAAATTCACTAATCATTAAATTAATAAAAATAAGTTTCAGACTCACGGATACGATGCTGCGATGCAAACAGCAGAGTTGGACATTACGTTGAACTGCGAACACTGAGAGAACTGTAAAATATAAATATACTAAAGTTATTAGAGTATTCAAAGTAATTAATATTTTTAAAAATTATTGCGCACATTGATCATTTTATTTGTCTTTGAGCAAATATTTAATAAAGTAGTTATATAATTTTTTAATACTAATTCTTTTTAAAATTTAAATATTTTGCAAAATTGTATAAATAAAGAATTTTTTAACTTTTCTAATTAAATGAAAATAAAAAGATTAATATTCCGTGAAATTAATGAATAATACACATCAATAATAAATTACACTCATCCCTACGTTGCTCTGTTGTCGCCTGATGCCTCCCAGATCTCACGTTCTAACAAATTCCATACACTCATAACACACTCACGAAAATACGTGATTAATTACACTTGCGAAAATGCAGTTAATTATAATAATACATGAATTAATTAACAGAATATGATAATTGCGCGACACTTTACACGGCACTCCCGAGATTAACACAAATTAAGATAACAAAATCAACGCGAATAGGACCAACTCTCATTTATGCGCATTCAGTATATAATTAATTAATTATAAATGGACATATGTGATGGCTGTCTGTTGCTTGAATTTAATATGATGACTTGCGATTTGTCTATGTTCCCAATCCGAAACGAAAATTATGTGTAAATTATATAAAGTATTTAAACTTGATATTTTCAATATTCAAAATATATTTAATGCAAACGTTAAAAAGAAATCATTTCTAGAAAATAGCACTTGAAAACATAGAATAATAATTTCTAATTTTTATTTTTCTTGTCGTTTCAATTTGATTTCAAACAAGCACATTGCGCGATATCTCTTTCAGTAAATAGTCGTTGCCGTAATACACTTATAAATTATTAAATTAATTAGTCACCCGAAGCTAATTATTCACGAAGAATAATCGCCTGAAGACACACGGAGTAACTATCGCTATCTGTATGTTTGAAGATCGGTCTATGAATGATAGCGTCGCGTCCCCATATCACGCGCCGCGTCACGCCGTCCTTGTAGACAATAGCAGCACACCGGTACACAACACAATAAAATCAAAGCTGCCTACTGAATTGTTATCGTTACAAATTATGTGACGTTTTAAAAAACATGCCGAATATTTCATTTTAAATTAATTTCGACGTACTTATCGTATATTATATCTAATGTAAGTATTTTAATCTGCCTTATTTTTTTTATCGTTCAATATATACATACGTTTCCAGATAGCACAGAAAATTAAAAAAGAATTCAATCATATGTCATAAATTCTGAATTTATTTTCTAAAAATTTTCTGAAAAGAACTTTTTACATCTGAAAATAAGCTCAGAGTTGATAACATATGATTCAATTTTTTTAAATTCTGTTTTATCTATATTTAAATCAATATAAAAATTCTTACTATTTGAAATTCGATATAGGTACTCATGCATTAATGGAAGATTAATTACAATCGCGTATGTTCTAATTAATGAAATACGATTATTGCGTGAGATTTTGCGTGGCTCTTTGGATATTAATCATATGTAATGCGTACTCTCGCTAATAGGAAATATTATTATATTGAAATTAAAAAATAAACGCAAGTAATAAAAGATGCAATATATTATTTTAATAATTACTGGTTTAATCCAAAAGAAAAATTATTTAAATTTGTGTAAAATATATTAGAATTTACGTATTACTGGAAAAAATTATTGCTCGTGAATATCGTAACTTATCTATAATAATTTATTTTTAATAAAAAAGATAATGAGATTTATAGTTCCCTTTTCGTTCTGATTTCATGATATCTTTTGAAAAGATAAATTATGCGAAATATTTTGATAGACTACCTTCTCGAAACGTCTCGTTACATTGCGAGAATTATCGAATCATGCGATGTGACAATTGTTATTGATAATCGTAAGAATGATCCTTTCTCGTTTACTTATCGTAATCGCGTTTCAGAGACGGAATACGACGGAACGATTCGTACCACTACCTGTTCACTCAAGCGTCATGGAGAAAATAACAGAACAGACTTTGCGTACACATATATGTACATATATATGTTATAACACAAACATCAAGAACGCGCGCGTAAACGAATAGTTACCGTTACGAAATATATGTAATGTTAGTATGAATATTCTACAAAACATTATCGTTTAATAAAATATTCATGTGAATATCCGATTTCTCTCTTATATTAAATTTGTTTCCATGTATAGTTTAAGCATTGCGTGTTATCTAATGTCTATTTGAAGAATAATATTTTGTATATAAATGTTCGGTTATTTGGTTAACCGCAAAGCCTGTTGCTGCATTTTGCGCGTTACATGTCAACTGCAAACACGTGGATTAACAATTGCTGGGCTATTTAGAGATAGTATAAAGCGGAGACAGACTAAGAGGGATCGAGGTCGCGATAGTTTGACGGAGGGTAGATTGCGGCGTGTGGCACAAACAGGAATTAACCTCAACAATTATGCGGCCCTTTGTGGCTAGCAAGGTCAATATCAGTTCCCTACTCTATGTCTCTGCTCATCCATAAGCTTGCATTACCGTTTGGTTAAGCTACTAAAGTACATGGATCGCGGAGTGTGTTAAGATGATCGATTCTATGCTCCAATAGTAACATAATCCTCGTTTGCTTGCATAAATTAGCATATATTTCTAAATGCTGGCGGCCGGTTTCGGCAATCTCATCTAATAAAGGAAATAGACAATGATCTATGTGACTATGTGATAATTAATTTGTTACATACGTAGAGAGAGAGAGAGAGAGAGAGAAAAAGAGATAGAAAATTAGAGAGAGAGAGAGAGAAGCGCGATTTTTTAACCATAAATGTCATAATTGAATATGGTTAACAATATTGGTTTAATCAACTTTACATTTAATTAATTATTTTTTATTGTTTTTGTATTTATTAAATTCACTATTCGAATACTATTAAATATTATGGTATGTATAAAGAATTTTAAAAAATTAAATTTGCTTTATTATAATAGCCAACTGATAT
Source organism: Acromyrmex echinatior (assembly GCF_024713525.1). Classification (NCBI taxonomy): domain Eukaryota; kingdom Metazoa; phylum Arthropoda; class Insecta; order Hymenoptera; family Formicidae; genus Acromyrmex; species Acromyrmex echinatior. The sequence continues at coordinate 5,070,182 of NC_141859.1, read as the reverse complement.
CACAAAAGTACAACGAATCCATATTAATTTCCCTTTGTTAAAGTAAAATATCATTATGTGTGAGCCAACTTACTCAACTGACACGTTCATGCATATGCGAACTAACGCGAAACTTGACGCAACGGTGCGTCAAGATCCTTATTGTGTCGCGTGTATATTCTTCCGACCCTTGGGTACCACAAATGTTTGTCTCCATCAGGCAAGCCAAGGATCGTTTATATAGCTGGGTATATGGGTATGTTAGATAACGTCGCGGAAATAAATGTCAGTAGTGAATCTGTTGTGGTGTGAACATTTCTGGCAAACTAAACTCGCGACGCTTTGTCGCATCTATGCTCATTTATCTTTTATCATGCAGCATTAAAAATGAAAAAGTAAACTCGCTGAGAATTGCGTGTATACATAATTTTCCTGATTTCATAATTTTTTTATTCTTTAGCTAGCTGTCTTCCTCTCAACACAAAAATTAAATCATACTTGTTATATCTTTCCCCATTTCTTTCTAATATTTAATATTAAATAAAAATAGCGTGCAAAAATATTAAGATATTTAATATTAATTAATTTTGAATATAAAAGTTAATTGATTAATGTTGAAGTATCATATACCGTTTTATCATCCAATTTTTATTTAACTAACAAAACTTGTAAGACTTTATATTCTATTGCTGCTATTAAACATGCTTTAAAGTTAGATCATCTCAGAGTTTATGTTTCATAAGATTTCGCAATAGCTCTCATCAGGGTTTTACGAGCCATCATACGAAACATGTTTCCACAAATCTACCCTATAACATCGTTGTCCACGCATCTGCCCATTCATCCGATATCCAATAACAGGATATAAGATGACTCTAAAGGATCAGTACTTACAGCGTATTTCTCGTTTTCTCTTTATGTGAACAACTAAATTAGTAGTGTGAAGTGGCCTGCATATATGCTAATACAATATTAAAAATATTTATACTATAAGTATATAAAATATTTATTGTATAAATATTTTCTAAAATGTTTCCTACGTTTTATAAGATGCAAATTTAAGTTACTTTAATCTTTTCTTCTAAGCTTCTTAGCTTGTACATTAATTGCTAATTCTATAATATAAATATTTTGCATTCATGACTTAAACTCTCAACATACATTATCCACGGCTTAAAATGGCTTAAATAAGAAATTGACCGTCAGCTTGGCAGCTAGTGGCTAGCAACGTAATTGTTAAACGGTTCACGCTGCGTAAGATTAATTGCCGCAATCTATGGCAGCAACGATTAATCGTTACAATTTACCTGAAATTTTCGGGAATGAAGGCGATTCATGTGAACGGCAGCTCAGAATATTGAATATTGAATTGCTATCGTCGTAATTCATGCGCATGATTCAATCTTTCCTACTTAATGATCTATTACCGAGAAGCTAACGGCTAGCATCATTGTTCACCTTAAATCTGAATTTGCAAATTAACACGAATTGTTTATATTGTGTGTATACCCTTTAAAATATTTATATTAATTCTTAAAAAAAATTAATTTCATTTTTTTTAGATTAAGCTAAATCGAATTTAATTCCCTTGCATTAAACAAATAAATTTAATTCAAATGATATATGAATTCAGATTTTTATCTTTTCGTTCTTATTATAAATTATATACTACGAAATCATAGTTTTTTTCACTTGCAAAAGTCTTGACTTCTAACATTATCTTCGATGATATTAAAGGATTATAATTATCACACGAACGTTACAGTCTATCTAATAAAAATAGTATGATTAAATTTGTACAGTATTATTGATTAACAGATGTAACGTATATCCAATAATTATGTATCTTATTGAATTTAATGTGAGAAATTATCTATATTACTCCGTTTAATTGCAGCACTTGTAGAATTTGGTAATAAGCGCGTTCGATAAAATAAGCAATATTTCTAGCTCAAAACTGGAATAACATAACGAATCTTCGTAATGTTTTTACCATAAGTATCACATTAGGAAAATGTCTCTCGGTAATGAGAACGAGTACGAATTACTCTCATCGATTCATTTAGTACAATGTCTTCCGATGGAATAACTTTTCCTCAGTAATTTGCATCCAGAAGTCTAACATTTTGGTATTGCTCAAGCTGTGCAAATATGATGCTTGCATAAGATTTGCATTTCATTTCAAAGCTATTATTGCTTATAAGCTTTCCTTTTTCAATTAGACAAACATAACAAAAGATATTATAATATTACAGTATAATCATTTTCTGTTTCTTCTATAAGAAATAATATCAAAAACTCTTACACATAATAATGATAAAAAATGCATAAATTTATTATGACGTTATTAAATTACATTTAATATTTAAGATGGAAATATTACATAAATAACAAATTATATATCTTATTTTTTAATATACTGTAAGAAGACAAGCAATAATTTTTAAAATAATAACTAAAAATTAACCTTCGTAATATTATAATATTAAAAGTATTGATATCGCATTAACGATTTATGTTACGGCATTTGTCATAATATTTAATATTTTTATTAAGATGTTTATATTTCAATATTTTAAGATGTCATTTTATGGTTCAATAATATAAGAAAGAAAAATCAAACGTTCAGTACAGGATATTCTCTCCTCAAGCCACAGAACAGGGTCGACCGTTATTGTTCTAAGATATCGATAAAATTTTCTCAATAAGGTACTCATGCGCGAAACACGTCTCACGGACGACAACGAGAGAAAGAACCTCGGATAGAACGGTATCGAGCATCTATACTTGATGAGAGGAAGCTATACGACGTACCTACTCTCCATCATAACACGCCTTATATTCTCCATCATTTTAATATTCTCTCGCGTTCTGATTCTTTGGTGGACGTATATTTTATCCCGGATCGGCACGAATCACGTTTCGCCTTTCAACGTTGAGCATATCCATCTTACGATAACATATTCCGGCGATATGGAGATTCTTATGTAAAACATCTCCTCGAACGTTCGTTACACGCATTCGTCTTCGAGAGCATCACGATGCCAGAGGGATGCACACTCGAATAAGGATTGGCACGCAAATGAGATGAACTATCGCGAGAGATAATATTGAATACGTTTTGAGAGTTATTTTTATACACTGAACTTGTCAGTGTAAAAACCACGGTTTTATTTTTAAATCCATTACGAAGTCAGGATTAATTACGGAAGACTAAGCTAGGAAAATATTTTGTAAATCTCTTGCGGCAAGAAAATAACATTGTGTAAATATCCGGTACCTATTATTGGAAATTATGCAAAATAGCGTGTATAGTAACTTTAAATAAAATCTATATTTTGATACATATTTTCATATTTGCACAATCATAATATATTATCGATTGTTATCTATCTATGTATAATTTCATAGTATTGTAATATTCATGTAATATTCATGAGTGTAATTATGTAGAAATAATTATTTATATAGGACATATAGACATATATAGGACATACATATTTATATAGGAAATTTGAAAACGGAATCGACGTCGCGAAATTATGAATATACTATGTAATATTGCATGTCATTAATTAATAATTTATTACATCGAAATGTCAAAAAAGGTTTGTGTGATATTTTATAATTTATACACTCATAATATTACTATCATTCACGTACCTTTGATATAAGAGAAAAATATATGTATATTAAATAATTTATATTGTATATCTTTCATTGAAACAGTAAGACTTTTAATACAAAAGTGATATATCAATTTTTTGAAGCAATAAACGGAATTGACCATACGGATTTTTCCGTGAGGTTTTATGGCACGTTCGTATCTTATGAAAATCCTATCTCGCGTGTTGCATTCACGATGCTGCGTGCTGTACGTAACCCAAGTGTCGTTCGAGGTGCAGGTCAGTAGTAAAAGCATTTACGTCGGCAATATTGCGGCAGTTGGACGGACGAAACGTCGATCGATGTTCCTCGCCATCCAGCGACGATAGTTATATCTTATACGAGGTATTCTAGATACTTTCCTTTATTCGCGGAAATGACTTTTGAGTTATAAATGATTGAATTGAAGGACATTGGCTTTTGTGAGTACAAAATGTATAATAAAATCTTATTTCTTAATTCATTTCAGGTTTTAATTTAAGTCAACAAAATTTTCATGCAAATTTACAATTCGTGATAATACATGATACTCGATTGAATTTTTGATTGAGTTTTACAGAAAAATCGAAGATTCGAAGCTTTTATATATGAAGGGCAATATTATTCAAGGAAAACGTGAATTTTTTTTAATTAAAAAGTTTAATCATCTACTTTGTGCTAGAAATATAAATAATGAATAAAACAAAGAGATATCGAACATCCATTGTTTTCTGCGTATGTACAAAAACCATAAAATAAATTTATTAATAGAACCCGATTTTACGGGTTTTGAGCGAGTCGCGGCTTCGCTTCGTTACACAGCAAGAATATGATGCGCGGGGTGGCGAGGGTTGAATGCAGCGGGATGGTGTAGTTTATTGCATGGGCGGAGGAATTCGAAACTACGTCATTGTTCGAGAGTGTTCTCAACTTGCCCGCATGTTCTAGATCCTACGTTTGCAATAACACGTAAAGCAATAATCACGTTCATAAAGCACGTCGAGTTTTGTAAAATTATATTGATTCAGGTGGAGATTCATTCTACATTTTTGAGAAAATGATACAGGATATACTAAAGCTTTGCAGCATATATATTATCATTATTAATCATAAAATAATTTAAGGCTTTTATATGAAAATGAATAATTTATATCATTTATATAATACACATTATTTTATAATTTTATTTGAATTCCGAATGAATCTTTCTCGCTTTCATGAAAGGGACGGCTGCAAATGTTTGACTGCCTACACTCGAAATTGATTTTATCGTAATATCGATGGACACTACGATATTTTATTTTAAATCGCATGTGACGTGGGATTTATTTTTATATGTCTCTGGCGTCATGTTTATATAAGATTTATCGTGAAAGGCCGTGGAAAAGTAATTAATAATTTTGAATGATTGTAGGCTGTAATGTCAGTATCTGGTATTATATTGTCAGACACGTTTTTAGTGCACAATTCTTCACACTTTATTAAAAAAATTTTATTGTTAATACTGATTCTTCTTCGTGATAAAAATATGAGTAAAATATATTAGGTGTTGGAATTAATTCGTAGCGTTTTACAAGTGATGGGAAGTACTTTCATTAATGTATTTTTTAATGCTCATGTGAAATAAATAACATTCTTTCATTAAAAAACGCTACGAATTAATTCCAACACCTAATATTTCTGATTATTATAGCTCTGATTATTACAGTTTATTACTTAAAATTAAAAAAAGTTATAACATTAAAGAGTATCATTCACATCATTTCTCCCATTAAATTTTTAATAAGTGATTGATTAATTGATCACTTTGTCAGCGTAACTAGTTTAATGCAACGTACATTATCAGCAAGATATTAAATAATTCATAAGAGAATTGGTTTTTAGCGATATTAATCATTATGGCACTTAATGATATTTATGTAGTGATCTACATCTATTATGGTGATAGAGACACTTTTAAAAAACAACATTGAGTTTTTTCTGTCTCTATCATCTTCTGATCTCTCATATTTTAATAATACTTAATTACTGTTGCATTAATGATTCCTTGTGTATTGTATAGGTTGTGTCTTTGCTTCGTAGAATCTCTTCCAACCTAATTCTGCTGCAGCTCTTTGGAACCACGCCATTGTCCTCAGTGATTCTCAATTCGTATTTTATCAGTCTATCGCTATCGTGTTTTATCGGTCAATATCGATTTTATCTCTGTATTTTTATTTCAATCTCGTGTACCTAACGCGTTCGGTTAAAATCTCTTCATCGTTCAACATGCGTTTGTTATATCGGTGTACATGATTTTTACATATTCATGTTCATTAAGGAGAATAGAAAGAAAGAAGTCCTTCAATATTGCTTAAAATATCCAGCTAGTCAAATATCCAAGGAAAGTTTTTGAATTTAACCCTTCTAATCTGTTCAAATTTACTATACAATCGTTTGAGATAGAAAGTTTTTCTTAAGAAGAATGAAAAGAGAGGAATCTTTCAATATTGTTCGAAATATTCAGCTAATACAGTATCTAAGAAAAGTTTTTGAATTTAATTCTGTTAGTCTGTTCAAATTTACTATACAATCGTTTGAGTCAATATGATTAAAATATTTTAAAAAGTAAAACTTTTTAAAATGGAAAAAAGCTCTTACAGATGAAATTATGAAATAGAGAATAAAGTTTTTAAATAAAATATTAGAGTATGAAAATAAATTTTGTATTTAAATAGACTCAAAAAGAATGAATTAATTTCACGTCAAAAGATTTATTGTCAATCGACTGGGTGATTAAGTCATATGAAAATCTGTCTTTCGTTCATCATATCCCCTTTATCGAAAATGTTCATACGCTGTTATAAACGCGTGAACACATATATGGATAAGTGGTTACCTGCGGAGGACACCTTTCCCGGAAACGTTCGAGCACAGCTTAAAGCCATTATCGCGGTATACCTCGTCGTTCGTTCACGGCAACCATAACCGTCAACGGCAAACTCGGTGTATAACAGATGCGTGTCCGGCGAGTGCGCATATATCTGCACATATTTGCAACTATCCGGGGCGATGTACGCGAATTTCATTACGCGAACGCACGAATTACTCAGGCAGGCAGGTGTCAGATTGAAATGCACCGGATGACCGAGTTGACCGACGGGTGAATCTCGACGATGATTGCACCAGTTGATTGTGTGTCTCGCAGCGCAAGAAGAGCTTCATCACCGACGCAAACATCTTTGCAAAATTAACATTTTTGGAAGTTCAATATTATCGAAAAGGAGGGATTCTGATTTTTCTCTAAAGAGTTTTTCATTTTCTGATGTGCTTAAAAAAAGAATTCTTTAATTAATTCTATCAATTAAATGTGAAGGAAAGAAGAATCCAAAAAAAACTACATTTTCGTTATTTGAAGATTGACTTTCCATTTTAATTCTCGATTTTAATTTAAAAAATACGTTAAATTTCATAAAGATAATTCCGGTTTTCAGGCTACGAAATTAAAATGAGTTAGAATTCATAAGATTCTTTTTAATATTTAAAAAATATGCGACGCTTTTTTAGCATATTAACATTTTTTAATTAAATATTAACAGCGTTAATTTTATGAAACAGTAATTCTTATTATTTGCAAAACTCAGCTGTTTTCACATAATATAAAATAATTTAATAGATGGCTTTTATATCCTACTATCATATTCAAATTTCCGATAATTCCGAAATTAATTAAGCAAACATGATTCAGATAATAAAAGATAATCATGTTGGCATCAATTCATAATATAACTTCTAAACTTTATTAAAATTGCATCTGTGGGAGCGAAAATTGTCGAGAATTTTGTTCTCGCGACATTCTACGGTCTCCAATTTATTTGTCTTGGTAGCGAATATTATTCCGGCGAATCCTCGGAACTCCGAATTCCCGAAATCTTCGAGAGACAAACGTCGGAATCTCACGAATTTCTCCAAGAATAGGTAGCTGAAAAACATGTGGCACCATTATGAGCGTATGCGCACGCAAACCTCTTATATTTTCTTCCTATTCCGTCGACGTTCTTGTTTCGAGGAGAACGTACTTTGCCACGTCGCGTCTCGAGAGATAAAATGCCGTCACTCGGGTATTCGTTGGTATTTAAATAAAAAGTCAGGAGTTAATGTCCTATGTTGTACACATTGTCCACCCATTTCATTCCATTAAAATTTTTTATTATCAAAGGACGTATATATTTGTAAAAAGTGCTATTATCTTTCTTTG